>NW_028328170.1:0-304590 GCF_054136105.1 Typopeltis vanoorti
TTTTTTCAACATCAGCACCATTGATGCAGTTAAATGTAATTGCATAGACTCTACACGAACTCCTCTATTAATGTGCATGCAGTCGAAAGGTATATATCTCACAGCACGTGTACTGAAAGGTGTGTCGAAGTTCAGTACAGTTTTCTTTTTTTGCGCCATGCCATATACAGTATTAGAACATTTTCAAAACAGAGAACAGTATAAACGTACCACGAGCAAAAAAATTTCGATCTCTATTTAGTAGACTAAATAGATATTGAAAATGTTTTTGTTTGTGGTGAACAATACACATATTACATTGCGAGAACCAAATCAGGTTAATTACTTTCCCAAACAATATGATCACAAGTATTGAAGAGCACTTGCCTGCTAAGTGTAGTAAGGGGCACAAAATGGATATAAGAGCCCTGCTCAATAAAAGACCGAACTTTTTAAATAGCGCGTCAACCAGCACAAAGAGCTCTGCGGCTACTGAACACACCTAGCCGCAGATTTTGACATCAAACTGCCATTTACCCTGTTCTGCTATGAGCATTAGTCGTCGAGTTACATCCCCTGAAGCGAGAACGTGCACAAGCTGTTAGTTCGATTAGTGACAAAGTGACAGTGAAAGAGCTTGAAGAACGATATGTGTGTGTGTGCAGGTTTGCTGCAAACGTGGTAAAAATTTTACAGAGACATTTGAATTGCTTAACAAAGCATACGGGGAGGACTGTGTGAGCCCAACACAGTGCTATGAGGGGTTTAATCGCTTTAAAAAGGACAGAACGTCGGTCGGTGAAGATCCCAGGCCTTGACGACCTTCTACGTCAAGAGACGACAACCATGTCGAGATAGTTCGTGCTGTGATTCGTGGAAATCGTCGTTTAACTGTCTGAGAGGTTGCTGACGAAGTGGGCATCAGCATAGGATTTTGCCATCAAATTTAGTCTGAAAAACTTCAGATGCATTCAAAACTCAAAAAAACATTATGAAAACCATTATTCAAAACTTCAAAAACATCAGGCATCCGTTGTGCTCCATCTACCCTATTCTCCGGACGTAGCCCCAGCAGACTTTCCTGTTTCCCAAAGTTAAAACTACTTTGAAAGGACGTTGTTTCAAAACCACAGAAGAGATTCAGGAAAATGCGATAAGAGAACTGCGTGCGATCACAGAAAGTGCATTCCAGGAAGCATTCCAACAAAGCAAGAAACATTAGGAACTGTGTATCACCAGTAGAAGGGACTACTTTGAAGAGGGGGGATATTTAAAATGTTTTAAAATGAGCAATAAAGTTCGGTCTGTTTTTGAACACAACTTGTAAGTAATCATCTTCCTAGAAACACTGCAGGTTTAATTATTTTTGGGTAGAAGATAAAGAAATAAACATAAATGACGTTTGAGCATGTTTAGGTCAGTTTTGCATATATGGTTAGTCTCATTTAACTGACGGTACTTCTTTTATACGGATATGATGAAATTAAGGTTCATCAATACATTTTCATTCATCCTTCTATGAAAATACACTGATACAGCGTACAATATGGTACTATATATACGATACAATATAAATGCTGTATAGTAGAGTGGACTTCAAGAAAATAAATTGCTTTTTTGTCAAGATGAGCAAATTGACGAATTTGAAAATATATGGCTTTTCCGAATGTAGTACAACAACAAAATCGATCTTCTTTCAACAATTTCAAGTATCGTAGCTACAAATGTAGTCTTACCAGACAGTTCCTTGGGGCAGATGCTCTGAGAGAATAATTACAAGAATAACAATTCCCACTAAAGAGCATAGTTCAGTTTTTTTTAATTTTTATTGTTACCTTTCATTTGTGGTTAAGAAGTGGAACTTTTGTGATAAGTTATTTAGTGCAGAAGTGACCTACATGAGGTACATGTCGTTTTTCATCTAAATATTTGATAAATTAACATTTAATTAACAACATATATTTTAAAGATCGTGAGATTTTAAAGATAGAGTTTTACGTGATCTTTAATCTATTTTATTTTATAAAGAAATATATTTTATATTTAGTTCTCTTCAATTCTGAACTAGTAAATAATAAAAATATAAATATGTACAATTTCCTTTATATTTCTAATTCCGTGTAATTTCCTTTTTTAGCTTCTATTGTAACACCACAACAAACAACCGTACCTGCAGGTATGTACAACACCATATCTTTATTATATAAATTTTTATAACGATTCTGTGCAGAATGAAAAGTATTAAATGAAAGTAGTTATTTTACTTCTGTTTAAATTATAATTATCATATTGATGTTTTTGAAAAAATTTCAGAAATATTCAAATATAATATGATCTTTATAAACCATGGAAATCTGTGAAGAATATAAATCTGTCTTAAATACGCTCATTCTTTTAACACTCTGCATTGAAGGTACGTCTCTAAAGAATAGCACACTGGTCATGATATTCTGGTTTATGTTTCCATAACACATATTCTTGATAGAAATTCTTGATAAAGCTCTCTTAAGATAAGAGAGCTTTATCTTTAGCAGAACAAAGTGAATAAAATTCCTAGGAACATGTTAAAAGAAGATGCTCCCAGCAAGATAAATCAGATAGATTTCAACTTTTAACGATACTCAGGGTAAGGAATTTTTTTCCCCAAGAAACACAAAATGCTTTCATAACAAAGTTCTTGTTTTCTGACTTTTTAATCCATCTAACTCGAGTGCTTCTAGATATTTTTTCAATGTTTTTGGGATGGCGCCTAAATCACCTATTATTATGGGAACAACTTTCGTCTTCTTTTGCCAGATTCGTTCAATTTCGATTTTCAAATCACGATATTTTGTAATTTTTTCATGTTCTTTGTCGTCAATTCGACTATCTCCTGGTACTGACATTTCGATAAACTTAACACCCTTGTTTTCACTTTTTTCAACCACTGTGATATCAGGTGTATTACATTCCAAGCTTTTGTCAGTCTGGATTTTGAACCAGAGTATTTTAGTTTTTTCATTCTCAACCACTTTCTGGTGAACTTTATGCTTCCAATAGTCTTTAGATTCTTCAAACCCATATACGTTTTACATAAATGCCAGTGAAGTATCTTAGCTACGTTATCATGCCTTTTACGGTACTCAATTTGTGCGATTTTGCTGCATCCACTTATAACGTGGTCTACTGTTTCTTCCTTTTCTTTGCACAATCTACATTTACTGTCTTCTTGAATTTTTTGTATTTTTGCCTTCATAACGTTGGTTTTAATGGCCTGTTCTTGTGCTGCAAAAATTACAGATTCTGTTTCTTTCTTTAGTGCTCCATTTCTCAACCATCGCCAAGTGAAGTTGCAGTCAGCGCTGTCCTCTATGCTGTGAAGGTATTTTCCATGCAATGTCTTATTTTTCCATATTTCAGTTCTCACTTTTACTTGGTTGGTTTTGTATTCCAATTTTGTCTCTGTGGGTTTAAATAAACCCTCTTTCCTTACTTCAATTAGAAATTTTTCCGTTGTTTGCTGCAGATAATGATTTCAATTTCGTTTTTCGTCTTCAATAACTTGCTTCACTTGTAATAATCCTCTACCTCCTTTTTTGTGTGATAGATAGAGCCTATCAAAGACTCTGCGAGGATTGAGGGCATGGGGCATTGTCATTAATTTTCGAGTTTTTCGGTCTAAATCTTCCATCTCTAGCTGGGTCCATTCAACAATGCCTGCTGAATATCTCATAACAGGTATGGCCCAGGTATTAATTACGTTTATCAAATTTCCAGCATTAAGCATTGACTTAAGGAGTTTTCTTAATCGTCTTATGTATACTGCTCTAGTTCTTTCTTTGATCTTATTGTGCAGAATTTGTGATACTTATGAAATTCCCAAATATTTGTAGCTGTCTTCGAATTTTGTTGCCTTGATTATTTCACCATCGAGCAGCTCGATTTCGTTCATATCTTCAAACTTTCCTCTTGTTATTCCAGCAATTGCACATTTGTCTAAGACAAAATCCATTGATATATCTTGACTGAATATGTGCACAGTGTTAAGAACGATCCGAGTTCATTCTCTGATTTTGCATACAACTTCAGTTCGTCCATGTATAAGAGATGAGATATCTTTGCACTCTTTTGCGCAGTTTGATAACCATTAGCAGTTTTATTTAAAATTTTAGTTAAGGGGATCAATGACAATATAAACAATAGAGGAGATAATGAGGCTCCTTGAAAGATGCCCCTTTTTATGTTTACCTCTCCAATTTCTTCTCTATTTAGAAAACCAACATCGTTTTCCAGTTTTTCATGCTGGATTGCAAAAAGTTTTGCACGTTTTCGCTAATACCGAATAGTTCTGTGCAATTTAAAATTGCTGTTCATTTGCTCGATAATTTTTCTTGCGAGTTCTTGTTCCTTATCTGATAGCTTCTTTTCAACTATTTGTATATTTTCAAAATTTTCAGCATTCTGCACGTTGGAATCTGGTTCTACTTCATTCATATTCTTGGTCACTTCAGGGTCAGTACGGTCTCCTTTTACAGCTTGAGGTTTCAGTGCTTCCAGCTCAAGTTCACTAAATACCTTGTGTTTGATAATGAAGCTGCGTTGCTGCATCAGCCTTTCGAATGAAGTTTCAGAATTTGGGTGTCGTTCAAGCCAAAGGTGGAACATTCGTTTCTGAAATCCCCTAACTGATGGGTTTGAACTGTAGAAGCACTGCATGACTTGTCTATTTTCAGCCATGCTCCACTTTTTCCTAGTAAATACTTTCGAGTTCTGTGGATCTTGCTCCTGTAGCCCATTTGTCACTGACTGTCCAGGAAGCCTAACATCCAGTGCGGTCCCTGGTAACCCGCGCGACGACCGATGCGGTATAAAGTTCTGATTTGTCTTCAGCATTTTTAACTGGGGGTGGGCAGGTGCATGAGATAAACAAAAATAGGTAAATAGGACAGAATCACCCCTAGCACTCGAATACTCTAATAGCATTGGGGGGAAGGAGCAAGGTGAAAAGAAATACAGAGGGAAAGATGAGTAGGGACCAGTCTACAGATAATATAACAGGTATATGTTGCATGAAGTAAGGCGTGATCCAGCTTCAGGTTCCTCGGGTTCGCCATGCCCGTACTCACTAGAGTGAGCCCTTGAGGATATATATATATATATATATATATATATATATATATATATATATATATATATATATTTTCATAATTTTCAGCATTCTGCACGTTGGAATCTGGTTCTACTCCATTCATATTCTTGGTCACTTCAGGGTCAGTACAGTCTCCTTTTACAGCTTGAGGTTTCAGTGCTTCCAGCTCAAGTTCACTATATACTTTGTGTTTGATAATGAAGCTGCGTTGCTGCATTAGCCTTTCAAATGAAATTTCAGAATTTGGGTGTCGTTCAAGCCAAAGGTGGAATTGAAAGAACTGAATGACTAGAACCGAGATTTAAGTAAAAATCTCGGTTCTAGTCATTCAATTCTTTATAAGTATTAAGTTTACTGCAGAGCTTGAAACGGATAATTCCTTGCCTTTTCTTGATGTCAAACTGACTCGCACTTCTGGTAAACTCAAATTGTCGATATATAAAAAGCCCACACATACCAACAGATATCTGCATAGTCATTCCCATCACTTCCCTCCTCATAAGCTTGGAATAATTTCCACCTTGGGACATAGAGCCCGTTCTCTTCTGGATGACCCAAATGAACTTCTTACAGAAATAAACCATCTGAAAACTTCTTTCGAAGTTAATGGATATTCCAAGAGAATCATTGAAAAATTCTTTCTTAATCCTCCTAAACATCACTCAGAAGAAACAAATAGATTCAAAGGCAATATATCTATTCCTTACATAAGTACCGTTTCACATAAATTAGCGAAAGTTCTAAGAAAATAAAATATCAAAACCTTGTTCACTCCACTTCCAAAGATCCGTTTCTTAATAAGCCACCCAAAACCTTGTCATCATCAACTCAAATACCCTGTTGTATATAAAATATTGTGTGATTGTGATATTCCTAATTTTGGGCAGACAGACAAATCTGTCGAACTGCGTATGGAAGAACTCATGAGGGACATTACTCACAAGAGACAGCGAGCCAGTGCTATATATATATATATATATATATATATATATATATATATTTTTTTTTTTTTTTTTTTTTTTTTTTTTTTTTCAAAATTCATTTTTACTCGGTTGGAATATTATAAAAAAAGGTTTAATGACTATTACCGAGAGAAAAGATGACAAGATATATTTAAAAAAGATACTACTAGTTTACTAGTTTCGTTACATAAACATCCTCAGGTATCACAATCAAAGAAGTATATAAAAAAATTACAGAGACTTAAAATTGTACTAACAGAACAAGTATAAAAAACAGTAGACAGAAGTGGAAGAAGCCGGTTGTTCAGTGCCAAAGAAGACAAAGTCGGCTCCATCAGCAGGACTGGATAATGGCGCTGGAGCATCGCTGGAATAAACGTATTAGCCTTAAGGGAGATTATGTTGAAAAATAAAAATAATTATGAAATTATAAATTCGTTTTTTCATTGTTAGGCCGAGAACATTTCAGACCACCCTCGTATATATAAGAAATATCAAGACTGAGGATAAAGTGTCTGACATATAGTGTAAACTTTATAAAACTACGTGCAATTCCTTAAAAATTAGTCATACATATACACATGATAACAATTATAAAAGAAAATGTATTCTATTAATCGAATTTTATGAATTTGGGAAACTGATAAATGAAAATGTTAGTGATCGGATTTGTAGAAAATGTAAAACGTAAAAATTCATTAAATATGTATGTAAAAATAAATACAGTATGAAATAAAAACAGTGCTGAATAACTACTGTACATGGATATATGTTTTGTATCTGTTCTTCGAAATTAATTTATAGTTCTTTTAGTTAGGCATGAATTTTACCCTCTTCTATACTTGACGTTATACCATTGGTATAGCTGCCAATTTATAGCTGTTCAGTAATTTTCATGTGGCTTATGGAAGTGAAGTTACTCTGAGCACAGATTTGACATTTCCGGTTTGATTTTTTCTCTTTAGACATCTTTCTGTAGTTTATTTCTGTCAAACCTACACACACGGGAGGATGATAGTATTCTTAACATACCAGAGAATCTTAATAGTTAATTTTTATCAAAAACCTTACTTTCGCAGATTTCTTCGAACATGTCATCGGAGTAACCTTTGAAGAGGATTACGTACTGTTTGAGCTTTCGCCCCTAGTCACTCAAGGGCTATTTCAATGACAATGGTCTCAGTTTCTTTTTCTTTTTCGTTTTTTTTTTTTTTTTGATTCAGTATTACCAGCTCCCATCACTCCGTTTTCGCATATTCATTTCTGGAAATAGTTGGGCGATTTCAGTGAATTATGCATCTGTTTCTTCGACTTGGCGAGTAAGAATAGATGAGCACACTGTTAAGTTGATGAAGTAAATGCACCATTTTATCACTGACTAAAATACAGTCAGTGATAAATGATAACTTGATACTGTTAGCACTGAGAGCCCTCATATAAAATGATGTCTACAATGATACTTATGTATTCAAAGAAAAACTCAATATTTTTTTATTTATCAGTTTAATTTAGTCTAATTCAACGTAATTAATAAAAAGCCTGCTCTTATATATAAAAAAAATTCGACAGTGCGACATTAATTATTTAACAGGATATATTACTTATTTAGACTTTAGTATTAATTAACCATTGCTAACTTATTCATTTATCAATATCATATTCACAAATTTTATGTTATATATATACACGTGCTTTTGTTCGTTCTGGTTTCCTATTGAAAGATGGCCAAATTTTTTAATAACATATTTATTAAAATGTGGTTTATTATAATTCATTAAGAATAATTTAATAACTAACTTAATATGCAATTGTAATAATATGATGACTTCTTCATATGCCATCTGATATACTATTCATATATATAATAATACATCGATATATATATCCACGATTTCAAAAGTTCAAAATTTTGAACTTTTGAAATCGTGGAGACAGTGAGACCTTGCATGGATGTAAAGATTTGTACGTTTTTTCCCCTTCAAAAGATTGAAAACTGAAGTTCCCATTTGGATGAAGAAGAATCAGAAGATTTAAAGACATACGAAAGTGCTTTTGCTCTATTTCTAAAGTGAACTGTATCACTGAACATACATAACTGATCTTCCTAAAGTCACGTGGAAATTTCTTATAACCAGTGAGAGTAGCAAAGATTTCATCAACATGTACCTCGGCAAACTGTTGGCCTGGTAATAAAATCTTAGTCGTACAGCAAAAAACACTTCATAGAAATGTCGGAACTTGAGGAAACAGGTCTTAATACATCTGTAATCTCTGTTTGCCAGAAGAACGTATCTTGACAACAAAAAAGCCGAAATGATTGAATGAATGAGAAAATTAGAGTCGCGATATCCAAAGGAAAGTTTTGTTAAGTAAATCTATAACTTCTGCTAAACAAATATTGGTAGCATGGTGATTATATCTTAACTAATCACTATGTCAAACGGAACTAGGTGAAGTCTACTGAAGCTTTTAAAATGTATAACTTTCTTAGCGTAAATAGAAGACTCCTTTATAACTGCAGTGCGCAAGATGGAAAGTTGTTGGGAAAGAGATTATATTTATAATCTCTTTACTATTTATAATGTTTATATATTTATAATGGATCAGGTAGTGCAACGAAATACGAGCCTTAAAATAACTCCTGACCTTTGAGAAGACCATATAGACTGAAGTAAGTTCATGGAAAGTCTTAGTCATCAACCACAGCCTTGATAAACTTCTATGAAAGGTAGATAGTCTTTGAGCATTATCCACCCAAATGGCTTCACGGATAAAATAGAAGCTCCGCACCCATTATTTCAATACTATTCAAAGCTTATATTAACTTCTGACCTGTATACACGACAAGTCCGGTTTGATCGTTAAGCTTCCTATAGTCTTTCTTATCTTTAAATTCTATTCTCTATTGTACTAAACTGCAGATAAAATGTGGGAGTGCAAAACAACGAAATGGAATGTTAAATTCGGAAAGCTAGATTACCCAAAACTTCCCCTGGTTTTATATGGATCAGAGCAACATTGAAAATTCGAGAATCACTTCAAACTGAATAAATGAAATGTGGATTTACGAAGAATCCTCATATGAAGACCAATGGCACTAGTGTAGGAATTAAAGAAATACCATATATCAATTTACTCGCTGATTTTATGGTTAAGAAGATTGTAAGGTGAGATTCTTTTTTTTCTTTTTTCTTAATATTTTTTCTCCTTCAAAGAAATTACATATACACAAAAGTTCTGTATATAAACATTATTATTATTATTATTATTATTATTATTATTATTATTATTATTATTATTATTATTATTATTATTATTATTATTATTATCTCAGACCTCCAGGGAATCAAAGACTCATCGAGGGAAGCTGTAAATTACCCAACCCAGCTATCATACCTTTCCTTAAATTCATTTACACTAGATGCACTTACTACCCGTAAGGGCAAATTATTCCACTCACTCACTGCTCTCTGGGAGAAAAACCTAGCTCTTAACCCTTTCCTGAGTGAAAACGACCTTAACTTCCATGGATGCCACCATGTTCTCTCCCTGCCTTCCATATAACAAGAAATTAAATCATTTGAAATATTTTAACATCCATTCAAAAGTTTATAGACCTCTATCATATCACCCCTCTTTCTCCTGTTAATCAGAATCTGTAATCCACATACTCGCAATCTGTCTTCATAATCTAAAATCCCATAATTCTGATATAATCTTTGTAAATCTTCTTTGCAACCTTTCCATAGCTTCTTTATCCCCTTGGAACCCTGGAGACCAAATCTGCGCAGAGTAATCTAAGTATGGTCTCTTCAAATCATTTTGTAATTGCTAAATATCAGTAGTCCCTGATTGCCCTGCCTATCTTCGCATCATCAGCACACAATTGCAGATCCCATGATAGAACCCCGCTTGATGTCATTAATGTATAGAATGAACAATAATGGCCCAAGGACTGAACCCTGAGGTACACCACTGGTTACCTTAAATCTTGCAGATTCTCACCCGCTGTATACCACTTTTTGATATCTGTCTGTCAACCATCCCCTGATCCAAGTCAATAGATTATGTTTCAATTCCATATTATCCAGTTTACACAACAGGATATCGTGTGGTATCTTATGAAATGCCTTAGAAAAATCTAACATTATCATAATGTATCCATTCCCTTTATCCAACTCGGCCGTAACATTGTTATAAAATATGAGCTAATTGCTAAAACATGACCTTCCTTTAGTAAACCCATGCTGTTCCCTACAGAGTATAGAATGCTTATCTACCCATTTCTGTATGCGAGTTCTTACCAACTTCTCTAAAATCTTCAATACCACACCAGAGATACTAATAGGTCGGTAGTTAGAAACAGTTTTTGCACCACCCTTGTTCAACGGAATAATCATACATTCCCTCTATTCCTGTGCTATCATTCCTGAGCTGAGACTCAAGTTATACAAATGTGTGAAAGACCTAGCCAATTCAGCTGAACGTTCCTTTAGCAAACGGGCTGATCTTCCATCTGTCCCTATTGACAAATTCTTATCCAGGTTATGCAAGAGCTCTTCAACCTCATTTTCATGAACCTCTAACACTTCATGCAGTGTAGCAGTAGCACCTTGCACCATGCTATATACACCTGGTTGATATGTCTTAGCAAAGTGAGCACTCATTAACTGAACAATCTCCTTAGCTTCCGACTCTCGTGTACCATCTGCATTCAATAAAGTTATTCTTCCAAATTCATTCTTTCTTTTGCTTGCGGCATAACAATAAAATTCTTTTGGATTGCCTTTAGCTTGCATGGCCAATTTATTTTCATACTCCGTTTCAGCTCTTCTTGCAATACTCGTTACTTTTCTGGCCTGAGCTTTATATATTTCATAACTCCTCTCACTCTTTTTCTCACGATATTTTTTCCACATCATCTCCTTCTTGTAGATCTGTAGCTTAATAAGGCTACACATCCATTTCACTCCCAACCTATTTATTCTTCGAACACTAGGGATACATTCAGATACCGCCTCATTCAAGCACTTTTTCAAAGATTTCCATGCATTGCTGACATTTTTTCCATTCAGTAAATGATACCATGGGACCAAAGATAGTATTCGTCTAAGTTGATCACAATTTCCAGCTTTGTAAATCAGCATGTAGCCTGATTTAAACGGGGCTTCAATACAAGTAGATACTTCCCAAAAAAGAACAGCATGATCACTGTCATCAATTGGTGGTAAAATAGCCATATTCTTGACAGAGATCCCTTATTATGCTATGAGCAAATCCAACACTCTTTTTGTCCTCGAGTTCCTTCTTTCACATTCTGCTTAAGAAAGTTATCTCGCGACAATTCAATAAATTTCTGTTCTTTCTGATCATGAGATTTCTGTTCTACCCAATCAATGTTTGGAAAATTCAAGTTACCCATAATGATCATTCGCTTGGTACCCATAAGGCCAAATTGGCGATGCATTTCTTCGTTCCCCTACAACTGAGCTGTCAGGTCTGTAGCAACACCCCACCATATATTTCACTCTGTTAACCTCCGCTTCACACCAAAGAGACTCAAACTAATCGTTACATGAGACATTTTTACCATCATTGTTTTCTTGTATTTCTACGCTAACTGGACGTCATCTGATATCATTAGTAGCACTCCTCCTCCTCTCCTATCTCTTCTATCATTCTTAAAAATAGTATATCCGTTACACTCGATCCCACTTCTGATAGCCAGGTTTCAGTAATGCCACCAATCTTAGGCCACATCGTATTCAATAAAGCAACAAACTCAACCTCTTTGTTTTTAATGCTCCTGGCATTTGTGTATGGACATAATAAATTACGACCTAGCCTATTCTTATAATTAGATATCCAACGTATTTGGTCTTGTTCTAGAATTTTCTCTTTTCCCTCCCCAGACATACTTAAAAGGTCCGAACCCAAAGCATATTTTTCCACTCCTACGCCACATATATAACCATGTTCAAAGGCATTTATATCTTTATCACGTTTATATACCATAGCTGAACTTTCACACACATTTTTCCCATTCTTCCCTTGATGATCTCGTTTCCCTGACTCTCTGCATTAAGTCTCATACCAAGAAGTAATTTCTCCAGCTTTCTGATGCCAAATGAATTCAAGTGCAGGCCATCATTCTTATACAAACCTTTTCTGCTATCAAACACATCCCACACGTCTATAAACTCGCATCCATATCTTCTACATAGCCTACGCGTGAAATCATTTGCTATTATCGCCCTCCTTAACTCAGTACTATCATATCTAGGTGGTAATCCCACAATTTCTACTCTCTCACATTTCTTTCTCGCTTCTTCCAACAGACATTTCATATATTCTCTCATACTATGTTTTTCACCACTTAAATTATTGGTACCTTCCAGCACTACCATTTCTTTTACATTTCTTTTTTGGGTTTCAATTACGTTTGTCATATTTTTAATTTTCGTTCCAGGGAAACTAGAAGTGGTGACTCCCTCGGCAAGCGCAAATTTTAAAATTGAGTCACCATACAATATTACCTCTTTTTTCTTAGATATTAACTGACTTACTTTGTTGTGATTAATATTTTGATTACTAAGGTCAGTATTTTCCTGCCTGTTCTTGTTCTCATCCTTTTTATTATCCTGTCGAAGTTTAAACAAACGTTTTTCCACGTTTTCCAATTCCCTGGTGGATTTTCTAATCATTTCTTTTAACTGAGCTATTTCTAATGTCATCGTATCCTCAGATAAATCATTTCCATTACTGCAGCAGTGTTTTTGTTCAGGACAAACGTTCTCCTCAGTAGCAACTTTAGCTTTGGTCACTGCCTTGTTACGCCGAGTTTTTTGTGCCATTTTTAGTAAAATTATTAGTAAAAACTAATAATTTTTCTGAAATTATGTTATAAAACAATTTAGTACAATAAACTACACTAACAAAACTACAATAATATACTAAAATACACAATTAAATCTAAGAAAACACTTAATAAATCAACAAAAATCACAAATCTTCCAGGAGCTCACTGACGGTACGTCTTTCCACCTGATAGCCTCGACACCAGAACCCAATTAACACTGTAATACATTTTTTTACAATAGGTATAATTGATATATGTAAAAGAATAACAATAATGATTTTTAATAACGATATCAATAATAATCTTATTGGCCTTCCAGAGTAGTTACACGTTTTTAAATACTTGATAAAACTTTTCATTGGTGAGTACTTTTCTGTTACAGTAATTAGAGTCAATACATTTTTTAGACAACAGTACAACATTTCACTACTTGTGGTTCAGTAAGTACAATTTGCATAACGTTCAGTTGATATAATCATCGATGTATTACTATTATTAATGATAATGACAGTGATAATTTGCCATATGTAATTCACAGTTATATAATTTATTAATAACATACGTTGCAGTGCACTTTTTTTTCTTCGAAATTTGAGAAAGTGTGATTATACTGTATTTTCATTTACAATTAAAATATATTTCCTACTCTTTCGCAATCATAAAGTATATGATTGCGAAATCATATACTGTATGATTGTAAAAATATCTATAAATATCATTATTTATAGATATTTTTAGTAATATTAATGTTTTTATTTCATTCTATTTTCATATATTACATAGGAATATTATTATATTATTACATTATGCATAGTAATATTGATATCTACCCTATATATATATTAAAATGATAAGGCTTTTTGTGTCACGTTTTTTGTCAAGTTATTTGAAACGTTTTGAAACTCAGGGGCTACCCTGAGTGTCGAGTCTTCAAAATTCGAGTCATCAGAATTCAAGGAGAACAGGCCTACCAGTCCGGCCGGTTCTCCTTGAATTCTGATGGCATCTACAGCGCCCCCCCACAGAATTCGTGGGGAAGGGGTTGTAGGGCCTAGGGGCGGACCCCTTTCGAGTTTTCAAAATTCGAGTCATCAGAATTCAAGGAGAACCGGCCTACCAGTCCGGAACTCGGGAATGTTGTGCGCCAGGGGGGAGGAACCGCCCCTTTCAAGTTTTCAAAATTCGAGTCATCAGAATTCAAGGAGAACCGGCCTACCAGTCCGGAACACGGGGGGTGGGGGGTTGGGCGCCGTTGGCGCCAGGGGAAGGAGCCCCTCCCCCTAGTATTATATAATAAGATTACTACACTATATACAGTAATATTTTACATAATAATATTATTACATTACATTTAGCAATTTTAATATTAATAGTATTAATTTAATTATATTTTATTCAATAAATACTTCGTTTTTTGTTCATTTAGAATAAGATTTATAAAAGACTAAGAACATTATATGAGTAATTAAGTATGTTTGAGTATGTATATCTTGCATAAAGTAAAGGAATGGAAATTATGTATTAATGAATATGAGTTCCATCCACTTTGCTACAATATTAATAATTTTAGATTAGATTACATGCATAATAGGGTAGTTTGTTGTGATGTTAGCCTTTCGGCTGTTTAGGGGCAATATATACATGCTACCATCTAGGGAAATGGCTATGAGCAAGGTGGTTTCCCATTCTACATATTTACAGGGACGGTTTGCCTGCTTGCGAGATGAAAATCGCCAGATAAACAGTGCGGAAAAAATCCTGCTGTCACGCCCAAGACCGGCTAATTTGGCTATGGCAGATCCTTAGGCTTCTCGAGTAGTCGACAGGAATCGAACCCAGGACACTCCTTACTTAGGCATATGGTTGCGAAGAGCTTAGCCACTAGCCTAACCGCGCGGACTAATGTGGTTTATGGAACGGAAATTATATGTTTATGAATACGATTTCAATACTAATATTCGCAGTAGATGGATGATGAAGATTGAGTTAGCTTTTCTGAAACCAGTGGGATTAACGATTAATTAAAACTTCTTTTATTTTTTCTTAGCGTTTGTTACTGTGGTTAATGTTTTATGCGAAATGATGGTAACTGTTGCAGTTCTAAGTGTGCTGATACAATTTCCATATTTCGGCATTTAGTGTTCTGTAACTGTTCAGATGTTTTACCTTATATGGCAAGTTCTTGAGTAATGTGGGTAATAAGATGCTCCCTCCTCATGAATGCGCCATAAAGAGGGTTATGTCTGGTCTGGTTATGCGGCACGTTTCTCTGTTAATGCTGTAAGCATTATTGAAACAGTCTTAGTAACAGTGTATATAGTGTCGTAGTTTCTTTATACTCAGGATTTTGTGTTTTGCTATTAGGGGTTCAATTATATCCTGGTGTGCATTTTAACAAACTAGGCACTATTGTGCAAAGCAAACAGTTTTGCAGCAATAGTGAGTAGTTTGTTATGAAGATATTCTATGTATTTAGTCTTTAAGGTTGTTGTCAATGTATAAACCGAGGTATTTAGTTGGATTTACGGGTGTGATTTCTAGCAGTAGGTAGCGGCTTCCATGGTTAATGCAATGATATGTGTGGCTATATATTATTAGTGGTTCAGGTGCAAATTCTAGGGTTCTTTATTATTAGCATGTGCATTTTGATGTAATTTACTATAACTGAATTCTGATAAAAGTAGTCAGTTATTCTGTTTAGGTGATGTTGTGCTTTGGAGAGTGCAGTGTTTATGTCTGTGTGGACTGTTAGCAGTGCTGTGTCGTCAGAGTACTGATATATTTGACTTTGCAGTGTTTATGTATATGTTGAACAGTATGGGTGATAATGCTCCTTGAGGGACTCCGTGTTGTATTTGTATTCCCCGGCTGTGATATCTACCTATTTTTTTTTTACTTGCGTTCTGTCTGTGAGATAACTCCTAAATCATGTATGCAATGTCCCTCTTATTCCGACTGAGTGTTGACCGGATAGCAGTCTTTCATGGTCAAGTGTGTCTAAAGCTTTGGTAAGAAAAAAGGCGTATGAGGATAGCAAATTGTTTGTGTCAAGAGGTTTGTTTATTTAGATCGTTTTTAATGTCCTTTAATAGCATGGTTGTGCTCTTCGTTTTCTGGAAACTGTACTACTTTTGTAAGATGATGCTATATTCTGTAAGTAGTTTTGTTGTCTTGTCTTGTTTATTACTTTTTCAAGAAGTTTAGAGATTACAAGCAAGTTAGCAATTGGTCTGTAGTTGCGTGTAGTCATTTCTTTTTTCATGTTTGTAGATAGGTGAAACTCTAGCACATTTTAGTTGTTTGGGAATAGCTCCAATATCGAATATCATGTTAACAAGTTTCAGAAGTATAGGATTTAGGATTATGTTCAAAATGTGAGTCTGATTTTCTCAATTCATGGACTCGTCTTTTGCTTTAATTGTGAGAAAGCATCGTTCAATTCCAATTTGGATGCAGAAGGAAAGTACATTATTTGCTGTTGAATTTGGGTTAATAGTTTTGTATTTGGCCTAAAGGGAAAAGTATCTTTATTGAGTTGTTTGATCTTGTTGTGAAGACATAGTTAAATGATTCTGAGAGTTCCTTCTGTTTATTTTCCTCACTCAAGTTTCTGATGATAAATCTTGTGGGGAGGTTTTCCTTTTTCGGGTTAATAGTTCATTAAGTGTATACCATGTTTCTTTCATATTGACACTATTTCGCGAATTTCTGATAGTAATAGTGTCTTTTTGCGCTCCTAATTTTAGTTGTTAGTTAGTTTCTTGTGGTATTTTTCGTACAATGTTTGTAGGTGAATGACACTGGGTAGCTTTTTTACTCCCTTCCATAGAATGTCTTTTATTGCGATGCTGTTAAGGATATTCTCATTTATTCATGGATTATTTAGTGCATATCTCTTGTTTCTTCGGTGTTTTGTTGCTTTTCTGTATATATGTTTGTAAACAGAAATTCGAAGGTGTCATATATAGTTGTTAGATCACTTATAGTAAGTAACTTGTTCCACTTTATATATTTTATAAGGTAATCAGCGACGCATTTTATCATGATAGCAGCATGCTGTTTATCTAGTGGGTTTTTTAATAGCATGTGGGTAATGTACCGGTCTTGTGGAATGACGTTGCGATAAAGTAGTGGTCAACTAATTAGTGGTGATTACGTATATGTGTTAGTAGGAGCCGGTATGTTTATGTGGTCTATGCATAATTGTGTCAGTGAGTCCTTTAGAATTTCTTCTCTTGTTGGGGAGCTTGTAGTCAGGTTTATGTTGTATTGGCTTATATGTCAAGATATGTGTTAGTGGTTGGAGAGCCACGGTCCAGAGTGTTTATGTTAATATTAGGATAAGTCTATCTGTTATGTGATTGTTGATGTCCTTTAGCCATGTTTCTAAATATTGCATTCTAATTCTTGTAGGAAGCTGAGAGAATTTCTATTTGGGGGTCTACTTACAGGGTGTTTCAAAGAGAATGACCCGATTTCTAATAATAATATTTAATAATGAAAATGTGGTACAGTTACAAAGTAAATTACCAAGTATGAAGTGCTTGCAGTCGTCATATCAAACCCGGGGCCAACGCTGTAAGGTCGTATTCATTCTTGGTTCGTGGTTGCAGAGATATACAATTTTCAAATCGGGACATTTTTTTGAAACGCCCTGTATTGTGTTTATGGTGCATTTATGGTTGCAGTTAGTTATGATTTCCAAATGTAAGGTTTCTGCATGTTCGAAAGTGGTTATGGTTTCGGTCACACAGTACTTTTCATTTACAAATGCAATTATGCCACCTCCTCTTTTTTGTGGTCTACATAATGCAGGGGTCTTCAACCTTTCAGATAGTGTGGGCCACATTAAAAATTTCAATGAAGCCCGCTGGCCACTAAATTATACTGCGGTGTTTAGAATTGTAAGATGCTTTCCAGATTCACAAGGAACGCTGTGCATGTGATACTTTACATAAAATCCTATAAAAATAAACAAACTCAGCTTTAACAGAGTAGGTAGGAGTATGGTTCATGATAAGTAAATACAATCAGTACTTGAAAAAAGATAATTTATTGAAGAAAATATTCATTTTTTGCAATATCAATGGGCAACTTGGCAATGTTTTTCCTTGACCAGCTTGTTAATTTTGGCATCAATGTCGGAAGTCGCTATGCGCAGAGTATTCTTGAGATATTGGTCCATAATCTGAGTTAGTTCTTGTCCTGGACTTCACATGCTTCATTCTGGAAAACTGCTTACATAAGTATGTGTTTCCTAACAAAGCGCACATCTTCAAAGCATGCTGACGAAGATTACAGAATTCGCCCTCAGAAATGTAGTCTTTGTAAAATGTAAGCAAGGGCACATTGAATAATTTTTCTCTCAAAGAAGAGTTGTTTTGGAGTTCAAGCAGTTCCAACATTTCGGCAGCATTGACATTGAATGGCATTGAAAATAAATCTAAAGAAGACCGTTGGTTACGAAAATCACTAAATCTCTCTTTGAACTCCCTTCGCAACATGGCTAATTTTTGTAGCGTATTCATCAAGAGACGAAAAGTTGAACTAAGCGAGAAGCTGAAAATGAGTTAAGTCATTTTTGCGATTTGTGCCTCCCAATGTTTGAGCTTGGCCACAAAAGCTTTGATGTGATCAAACAGAATGTGCACCAGTTGATCTTTCGATTGTAGCGACGTATTTAGGTCATTCATATGCAACGAGATGTCGGTCACAAAGGCAATGTCTGTCATCCACTTCGGATCGTTAAATTGTGCAATCGGGTTCCCCTTGGTTTGTGTGAACTGCTGTATTTTGCTCCTTAAGCCAAAGACTCTTTTAAGAACCTTCCCTCTGCTCAACCAATGCACATCACTATAACAAACCACATCGCCGTGACCCGCTTCGCGCTCTAGGGTCAGAACCTCTTGGAATTGACGATGATTCAGTCCTCTTGTCCTAATAATGTTGACAACAATCACAATAACTTTCATGACATTCTCAAATCCAATAGTTTTCGCGCACAAATTCTCTTGGTGGATTAAATAGTGGTTATGGACGAAATCGTTTCCTTCTAGTTCCGGTTCTTTCAGTTGCAGTGCAATAAACCCTTCGTGTTTTTCCCGCCGTAGCAGGGGCACCATCCGTTACCACACCCACGAGGTTGGTTAAGCTGAGGACGAAATGCTGGAGCGTTTTCTTGGCGGCTTCAAGAATATCAGTGCCTTATGTCATTCCCTTCATAGGTACGAGCGCTAGCAGTTCTTATGTCACACTGAATTGTTGATCAATGCCACGGACAAAGATAGTCAGTTGTGTTGCATCCATCATGTCTGTGTTCTCATCTAAAGCAAGTGAATATGACGTAAATTCGGATGACCGTATTTTTAAAGTTTCTTCAATGTCATTGGCAAGTTCTCCAAAATGTCGTGCTACAGTTATCCCAGAAAAACTCGGTTTTTAAACACTTCCCTATTATTTGGGCACAGAATGTTTCCAGCAGCGATGAGACTCTCTTTTACAAACTCGCCATCCAAGAAGGCTTTTGATTTTTTAGCAATTGTTTCAGCTATTACATAACTTACTTTGACGCACGCTTCGCTCTCTTCCCTCTGCTTTCTAAATGTACCCTCTGTAAAAAATATAGTAATTTTGTTTATTTACTCAATGTTTATTTTATACTTGATTAAAAATGTCTATTTAATATTTATCTGTTATTTGTTCAATTTTACTTATTAAATTCTTTACTTTACTTATATTTGTTATACAGTCGTAACTCCGAGGTTTTTAATCCGTTGCCTGATTTAGTCTAGTACAGATAATCCTTTCTTTTAACCTTTTTGACCCCCTCCCCCTTTTCAAGGTTGTGACTATGTTTATTCAGGTGCACGAATTTTTATAACTTGGGAACTTGCTTCTTGCTGGAGCCGAATTCCTTTATTATAACAGCAAGCGTATTTTGTCAATATTGATTTCTGAAAATTTATTTTTATTTCGACTGCGCCATCAGAAATCGCAGATAAGACTTAAATGTCCTTCCATAAAAACAATTTCGCTTAACACGGAATTATTTCTAACCCTTATCCCGATATCAAGCAACGTAAATTTCAATTCTTCAGTCGTGGCTAACTATCGTCTTAGGTCACACAAGCTCGATTTTTTGTAAGCAGTGCATTGGTATACAGGAATCAGGCAAAATTTTGACAAACAAAACAATTTATTCATGCTAATCAAGTTACAATAAAGGTTAATACTAGGCACACAAAATTCATCCTGACTCTGTACTTCTCATTAATATTAGCTTGGATCTTAATCTATTCAAACTTCGTTCAACAGTTTTTCATTACGTACACAGACTATGGTAATTATTGTGCCTACACTTAAATCATATAATATAAATGACCTACAATGCTATACAACAGACAAGTTTAAACAATTAGTAACGATAAATGCTATCTCATCTCATACAACCAAAAAGATAAATTCTCACTGTTTAACTAATTGCCTTCAGTCCTGAAGTTATACTAAAAAACAAATTCCCTAGAGCAATCTCTGCTACAATTTCTGTTTTTAGTTAATCATATATAGAAAACCTTACTTGGTATTTTGTCATCTAGTTCACATGAGCAGATCCTTGAGATTGTTACCGTCTATTTCATTCCGATATTGCTTTCACACACAGGTTCCTTTTTAAAAGATCGACGGAAGCACTTCTACTAGCGGCGATCATCAGCACCTTGGTGGCTGGAAGTCTGGAACTCACTTCTTCCACTGTTTAAACGACCCACCTAACATCTTCAGGTATCTGTTGGCTAGAACGGGTCCCTTGACCTAGAATCGACAGGACATAATCGAACTGGGAGCCAGAACAGAAAACTGAGTGAAAGCGTGCTTAACTGACGACAATCATTGATAGGCCTCTCCTCTTAAGCGGACCTCTGGATCCCTACGCCCGACCTTCTCCGACGACCTCCCACTATGACGACTGACCTTCTCCAATGAAAAAAGAACTGCTCCGCTGCCCCAACTCTCTCGATGTCTCCCCCTTTTATGCTGCCCCATCAACCTTGGAATTTGCTACTCTTTTATTTGAATTTAGATATTCACATGGGTCTGTTCCCGCCACCATTTTAGGTCACTGTGTTAAGGCGGGAAACTCCATACATTCTTGACTTTTGTGAGAGTGATAGCCTTAGGTCTTATACTTGACCGTGCTGGGATATTTTTTTGTCTTAACAATCTAATGTTACAATTCACTTATATACATATTTGTCTTTGTCTTTTTGGTAATAAAGAGAAAGACTTTTCATTGTTATATAGTAATTCAACAGTTAAATATTTCCAAAAATCACAAGTAAATTAATGTAATTTAAATTCCTTAGTAAAATCAGTATAGAAAGAATTTAATTTTAAATTTCTGTCTATTCAAGATTTTACACCTGCTGGCATTTTAAATCAATTTGGAGACGGTTCACTTTGTCCATAAGAAGCCACCCTCGAAGGTGATCGAAATTGGATGCATTCTTTGTCTCATAGTGTCATTTTATATTGTATTATTTTGATACTGACACTGACTAACAACAAACTAAACACACTGGCTAATTGTCGAGGGGCACAAAAAAAGTACAACTTTGTCCACTTTTCATTAAAAACCTGTCAAGAATCACTCGATTTACGCTTTTTACTCGCAGACGCCTTAGTGATGGAAGGTGAACCAAAAAATGATCCAAAATGGCCGTGTAACGGTTATTACCCACAGAATATGTCTCTGAACTCTCGAAGACATTAAAACGCGATTAAATAAAAAATAATTTCAATGAAGCCCGCGGGCCATTAAGCTATACTGCGGTATTTAGAATTGTAAGATGCTTTCCAGATTCACAAGGAACACTGTGCATTTGATACTTTACATAAAATCCTATAAAAATAAATATTAAATAGACGTGCTTCGTCAGCCATCAACCAGCTCCAAGCAGTAATTAAATACTAGTACTAACGTCTCAGGTAGATGGCTGAGGATGCATGTCTATTTATTTTTTTAGGATTTTATAAAATCCCATGAAGAGTGCGCTGTGTTTTCTAGTGCCTTCCAGATACATCTCGAAGGTTCTCGAGAGCATCTCATCCACAGTCAGGCAGTCAGTCGTAAACAGTGCGATAATCGTGTATTAGCGCATGTAGGTTCGTCATGTCAGCCATAGCTTATTGTGGTTTTATATTGCGAGACTTTTTTTCATTAGACCCTGCTGTGGGCATCCCATCTATTTGCAGTTCTTTTTTCATTCTTTCTGTAAGACATTTTCCATCTGAGATTTGAGGATTTTGATTTCTTTTCTCAACTCTTCGTCTTCGTGCTTAAGAATGTGCAGTTCTTCCATTACTGCTAACAGAGTAGATTTAATAGTGCACCCAGTTCCATCGTTATTGTATTGTAAATAGTGTTCGTAAAGAAGTATTCTTTACGAACACTATTTACAATACAAAAAGTATTATACAAAAAAGTATTATTTTTTGTATAATATATTAATAATAGTTACTGTAGATAGTAATTTACAGTTGCAGTTGAATAAGATTATATAAAATAAAAAAAAATCAGCTAACGCCTTTTTATTCCCGTATACGGGGAGTAAGCGAGGCCACTAAGCCCTATCTAAATTTTGGAGACTGCGTGGGCAGTTCAATATCCACTGGTACCAATCAGAGATAAATGGCCCAAAGCTATCACTAATTAAGCGGTAGACAGTGAAGAGAGACGGCTCAAATGTGCCGCCATCTCGTGGTACCTAACCCTAACACAATATATTTAATGTCTGAAATAATGCGGATTCTACGGTCGATTTTCTTGAGTTTACAGGACGAAAAACCCGAGTTTTCGGGAGGAAAAACCCGCTTGCCTCTGCCAGAGATCGACTAACTCGGGAACCGGTCGAAAAAAGGCTTAGAAAAATTTCCTCTAGTCACTGACTAGACTCGAAACCAAATCTTCCTTCTTGTGGTCAAGCGCCGTGGTATGCAAACGCCATATCCACTGAGCTACAAAGGTTCATAAGATTACATTTTTTGCAGTATTTATAGCATAACAATAAGTTATATATATTTTACAATTTTTGCTTTTAATAAATTTAAGCACTGTAACTATAACACTTCAATGTAATAAATGGATATTTTTTTCTTTCTGTTGATCTCAGTTGAGATGTAATATCCTCAAAGCATTTTAGTAAGCTTATCTGAGTATGATATCGGTTAGATATATTTTATTAATTTGATTGCTGTGTTGGAAGTGGGCCGATGTTTGAGAGATCAAATGAATGATCTGAAAGGTCTGATCAAAGTGAAATTGCCGATATAGTTTGGTGTTATTGCATCTGCCTTGATGATTCACATTCTTTATTATTGTGGGCTTCTTTTTGAACTGATTAGGAGACTTTTTTTTACTGTGGCAGCCATTCTATGTCTTCTGAGTTTTTAATTGCCATCGGCTTTGAAATTTTTGACTTCCTCAAGAATATCTTGGCATCTCTGATCCACAAAATTGGTATTTTTTCTGTTTTGCTTCTCTTGCTTGGTACAACAGATTCTGGTTGAAATGTAAATATGTTGCATTGATTGAGCAGTGTTAAATATTCGGATAGGAAGATTAGTGTATTGTCTTGTAATGCGTTCTGGTCCTTGGCAACTGGTTTCTTCTGTTTGCTGGCTTTTGTGAGATTGTGTTTTTTTTGCTCTTCCTAGGAATCTGATTTCCAGTCTGCATGCCGTTATGCTGTAGAGGCATGTCGATTGCATGGCCTAATTTTAAAAATACGTCTCTGAGGTTTTCTGTAAGTGCCATTTCAGGCAGACAGTTTCAAAGAAGATCTTTATATTGTTGCTGATTTAAACGTTTGTGTTATAGTTTTTGGGAAATAAGTTCTTGACAGAGTTCGAATGTCTGTTTCATCAAATTGAGTTGCCTCTCATTTAGTGCGTTAATGCTGATATTAATTCTTTTACCGTTTGCAAGACTTCTTTCACTGCTAAATTATTATATTTGACCAAATCCTCGTATTCGATAATTCTTTTGTTATTTGTTCGTTCTGTTTATGAAAGCGTTCTTGTACAAGATCTACTAAGCTGGCTTTTATAGTCTGTAGATCGTTTGCTCTTAGTATATTTAGAGTTCAGATTATAGGACTCATCTGGAATTTTTAATATAATAATGTTTATACTATTATATAATATTTTTGAATAATAATATTTTTGTTATTATCATACAGAATATTTACACATATACAATTAAAACATTACATTTTCTGCTATGTACAAAATTCTGCTCACAGTTCAGAGTACCTTAATTTATTTTTATATTTTTTCTTTGAACATAAATATTAAATTATTTTTCACACCGCTGTCATCATTTATTATTAGACATCGTATTTACATAAATATTACAGTAATTTGCAGTCTATGATTAGGAGGATTAGTTGATTGAGGCAGGCTAATCCTAGCTGTTTTGAAGCAAGGGATGGCTTTGATGAACAGAGTGTAATAAGCCTTCACTATGTTGTTTGCATTGTTTATGATAGGATACTTTCTATTAGACGCTCAGCCTACCAATGTATCAATCGTGATAGTTTAAGAAACCCACACCGACAGGCCTGAAGAAGAGACTGAGCAATTATGTGAAAACTTACAGACCGTTTTGGAGTACCTACCAAGGGGGCTTAAATGCACAAGTGGAGAAAGGTATGATAGTTAGGCCAAAGTGTGGCATATTTGGTCTGGCTGAACATAACACCCGTGGTGAAAGACTGTTAGAATTTGCCCATGCTAACAGATTAGTTATTACTAATAACTGCTTTCAGAAACACCCATCACTGACTTATACTTGGATATCTAAGAGTGACAGGTCAAGGCACCAGATTGATTACAGCTTGCCTCTCCAGCAGTGGGAGACAAGCATCTCTGATGTGCGTACTTGTCCTGTAGCAGATTGTGGTACAGACTATCAACTAGTAAGAGAACAAATAACACTAAGACTCCAAAACCTCCGACCCAGGCACATCCCAATAGATTGAATGTTAGAGCAATTCCTAGTAATTCACATCAACTCGGTTGGATGATTTTTGAGACAAGTGAGGAGAGCTCACCAGAAATGCTTTGGGAAGGAGTCAGTATGATATTACAGGATACAACCAAGAAGTATCTCGGCCCAATAAGAAGATCAAGAGAACCTTGAATATCAGAATCAACATGACAACTACTCAAAAGTTGGCGGTTGGAAAAATAAAGAGACACACGGACTGCAGAATATAAGAGATTACATAGAAAATTCAGAAGAGTCATCAAGCAGAACAAGGAAAAGTTCTGTACCAATAAATGTGAATAGATAGAATTGCAGATGAGGAGGGACAGTTAAAAAAGGATATTTTATTTAGTTCGTGACTTAAAGCACAAGCTTAAGCACAAACTGAACGTCATCAAAGAGAGAAATGGAGCATTACTAACAGAAGAATTGGAAATCAAAAACAGATGGAAATAATACTGTAAGGAACTGTACAATACAGTACATAAAGGAAAGCTGGAGGATCCCGCTCACCAGAAAAATTCCGATTTGGAACCATCTCCACTTAGGCATGAAGTTGAAAGGGCTGTTAAGCAACTTAACAGCAATAAGGCCCCAGATGCACATGAAATACGAGCAGAATTAAGGCCACAGGGGATGGAGTGATAAGAGGGTTTTATAGATTGATTAAAGAATATGCAAGACAGGATCATGGCTTAGAGATTGGAAGCAGTCGGTTTTCATACTACTACATAAGAAGGAAGATATGAAGGATTGCAAGAACAATAGAACTATCAGTTTAATATCTCTTGTAAGCAAAAGCTTATTAAAGATCATGCTAGATAGGACTGTGGCCAAAGTTGAGGCAGAGATGCCCGAGGAACAAACATGTTTTAAGAAATGTAAGGACACCTGATATCAGATCCTTTACTTAAACAGATCATAGAAAAACATAAAGAACTTAGACTCCTTCTGGTAATGTGTTTCGTAGACTACTCTAAGGCTTCTGACTGTTTCAGCATGTGAAACTGTGGGAAGTAATGAAAAGAATGGTTTTTTCTCAACAAACTATCAGGTTTATAGCCAACTTATGCAAGGAGCAACAAGGCACAGTAAGAACAGGTGCTAGAATTGACTGATTGGCTTCAGATGGAAAAATGAGTTATGCAAGGATGTTTCCTTTCTCCTTTCCTGTTTAGTATATATGCTGAGGACATCATTCATCAAGCACTGGATAAGCTCAAAACAGGAATTAGGATAGTTGATAGAATGATCAGTAATCTGAGTTATGCTGATGATACCGTACTCTTCTGTAATGAAAAGGAAGAACTAGGACAAATTCTTGATAATGTTAACAAGATCAGTAATAACAGAGAACCTCAACTCAATCCTAGAAAACAAAGATTATAGTTCTCAAAGAAATACAAACAGGGAAGCTCTTGAGAAACAAGCGTACCTTAATGGAGAAATAGTTGAGGAAGTCAGCAAGTTTGAGTTCTTGGGATCCATTATTAATTTGAAGAATTGCTGTTCAGCAAACATCAGAAGAAGATCAGGAATGGCTAAAACAAGAGTCAGAGATTTGTCTAAAATCTGGAAGGAAGGAAGGATCTATCTCCATGGGAATAAAGTTGAAGATTTTGGATGCAGTTGTTCTTTCAACAGCAACTTTTGGATGTGAGACTTAGAACCTAAAGAAGTCAGATAAGAAAGGAATAGCTACTTTTGAGATGTGTGGTGTTACACTGCTGTTGAGGATATCATGTACTGAAAAGCTTACAAATGAATGGGTCTTAGAAAAGATCAGGAGAACTTTAAGGCTCCTTAAAGATATTGAGAGAAGAAAATAAAAATATTTTGGACACATCGAATGCATTGAAGGAGGATTTCTAGAACAGTAATGGAAGTTAAATTTCTTGGAAAAGTAGAAGGAAATAGACCTTCAGTGAGATGGATGGATGGTGTGTGTGTGTGGAGTGGCTTATCTTCAGAGAGTTGAAGGAAAAAACATACAACACAACTACATGGTAATGCGTGGTGTGGCATATCGCCGAGCATCGGAGTGACAATACGGTATCTGTGGATGCTCTGTGAACACGTGGATGGTACTGTTTAGTGATAGAATGTAGGCGTTGGATGCTGGGGATTTGAGAAGTGCATATAGGCGTTAATGCTATGTTAACTGTGTTGGTATAGCTTCCAGAGTTCGGATTTTAATGTTCTGTGGTTGTCTCTGTGTTCTTGTTAGGTTGTTGAGTGGCGTGGGTATCAGATGTGATATTATAAAAAACGTATCAGGTGTTGCAGGGTCTAAGGATGTAAAGGGTTGTTGTAAGTGGAGTTATGCGATATGTGGCTCTGTTGTCACGATAGCTGTTATTGAAGTAACTCCTTAGTAACATTATTTAGTGTTTCAGATTTTTAATGCTCAGAGTTCTGCCTTAAACGGTTCGGATATTAGCTGTTGTATATAAGGTCTGTAAATCATTGTTCCTACAACTTTCCTATGTAATGTTTCTAATTTTGTTAGGTGGCTGTTTGATGTGTTCACGTAGACTGTTACACCGTACCTGAGTAGAGATTCACAAATACTGTGATATAAGAGTTTTTTTTTATGTTGGATGGAATCATGCCTTTTAATTAGAAGAGATTTTGCTTCGATGATGCTGAGTTTAGTATATAGGTATTCTATATGTTTGTACATTCAAGGTGGCAATGTATGTAAAGGCAAAGTATTTTGCATATGTTACGGGTTTGGTTTATGGGCAGTGTGTCAAATATTTTTGTTGTTAATGCAGTGGTATGTGTGATGGTGTAGAGATAGTGGTGTGGGGCGCATGAGTCTCAGATTACGTATTATTAACGTCTGTGCCTTGGTGTAGTTGATTACAATTGAGTTTTAGCAGAAGTATGTTTTAGGTATTGTTCTGCTTTTGAGAGACCCATGGTGATATCAGTGTGCACTGCTAGTAGCGCGGTGTCATCGGAGTACTCAAATATTTGACTTCATGTGACCAGGTTATGAACATCGTTAATGTACTGTATATGTTGAATAGAGTAGGTGATAATATGGCGTCTTGTGGGACACCGTGTTTTAATTGTATACCCCGCATGTAACATGAGCCTATTTTTGTTATTTACGTTCTGTTTGAGAGATAGTTCCTTAACTAAAAGAGGAATAGTGCAGGTATGCAGTATTCCTCTTATCCCGATTGAGTATTGTTTAGTCATTAGTATGTCATGTTCAAGTGTATCAAAAGCTTTGGTTAAATGAAGCAGTATAAGGACAGCGTACTTGTTTGTATCGAGGGAGTTTGTACCATGTCTTCTAATAAACTGGTGGTACTTTTTGTTTTCTGAAAGAGGTATTGGTTTTGTGAGATAATGTGGCTCTTCTGTAATTCTATAATCCAGTGTGTGTGTATGTGTGTGCATTACGTTTTCAAGGATTCTGGTACGTTTGCTAAGGGTCTGTAGTTCCGTGTATCATTTCATTTGCCATGTTTGTAAATTGGCGTAATTATCGCAGTTTTTAACTGTTGTGGAATAATGCCAGTGTCGAATATTATGTTCACGAGTTTCAAAAGTATTGGATTTATTTGTTCAAAATCTGTTAAAAGGTCTATAAATATTATTTTGTCTATTTCTGGAGTGCTATTTGGTTTTATCTGTAAGAGTGCTTCCTTCAGTTCCTGTTTTGTTACAAGTGGAAAATACATAGCTTTCTGTTGACTTTGTGATGGTAATTTTTTGTTGATCGTTGATAGATTTTCTTTTTTTTTTTTTTTTGAATTACGTAACATTGTTTGTGAAGGCGTGGTTGAATGAATCTGCTACTTCCTCTGGTTCATCTTGTTACCGAAGTTGTTTGCAATACAGTCTTGTATTAAAGTTTTCTATTTTTGAGTTTGTATTTCCTGGGTGACTTTTTTAGTTTTATCCATAGATTTTCTTTTACAGTAATACTATTTAGAATGTGGCTATTTATCCATGGGTTATTGTCTGTTGTTGCCTTTTTCCTGTAGGTTTTGTTGCTATATTTATATTTCGGAACATTAGTTGGAAGTTCTCGTATAAAGTTACAGTGTCAGTTCCAGTCTGCATGCTTCATAAGGTTGTGAACAATGCGCTTTAGTATGATAGAGTTTTGTAGAGCTTTGCGGTGTTGTAGGGAGGAGGAAGTGACGTAATGAAAAGAAGCTGAGACAAAGTAGTGATCACTATTTTGATGTTAATTACTGATAAGGTATTGATGGGAGCTCGTATGTTCATATGGTCAACGCATGATTGTTAGTGAAATTTTGAGTAATTCTTCTCTTGTTGGGAAGTTTATGGTAGGGTTTATGTTGTACTTAGTATATCAATGTGTGTGTTAGGGTTGAAGATTATTATTAATCTTAATAATATAATATAATAGAATATAAATAATTTAACAATATATATATATATTATTAAATTATATACATTAATATATATTATTATTATTAATATATATATATATATATATTTAATATTTATTGAACTAGCTTATAAAATTACTTGGTAACCATAATATATAATATATAATATATTACATAATATATATATATATATATATGATTAGTACTATTAACTCGGGGTTGGGATATGTTCATTTTTCTAAATTAACTGACTTAAAACCCGAGAATTATAACACAATGGCATTTATTTGAAAAAACGCAACATGTTTCTTCAAGAATGACTTCATCAGGCGATAAGAACATAGAAAGATATTAAAAGACACTTAAATTAACATTGACACACTCTAAAGCTATACAATTATAAAGCCATAATATTCGACTGTAAATTACAGTTATTATGAGCTTGAACTACAGTCTGAGTTAAAGTTCTATTGTTGTACACCTGTGCGTGTGTGGAATCACGCGATCTCCAGTATCTAATAGTAGAGTTGAAAGAGTCAGGCAAATTATAGCTAAGATTATTATTCAAATGAAAAGGGTCCAAGGTGATTTCTTTTGACTCGACAATGCGGCGCTCTATCTCATCATGGCAGATGTCTAGGTTTGAAGTTGATGTCCAATTTATTTCATGTTGGTGGCTTTCGTTGTTCGTGCTTATTGAAAGCAGGACATGGCCTGACAGAGCAGTTGCTCTGGTTCTTTTATAAGCAATATCACGGTTTCTCATTAGATAGAAGTTGTTTATAGTTGTTGAAGCGTGAAGATCACGCTTCAACAACTATAAACAGCCTCACAACCTTCTACAATTCCCAGGTGTATACAAGGTCACTTGTGAATGCTGAAAGCCTTATTATGGGCAGACAGAGAAATCTATCTTACTACATCTCGAAGAGAACCAGCGTGACATTGCTTATAAAAGAACCAGAGCAACTGCTCTGTCAGGCCATGTCCTGCTTTCAATAAACACGAACAACGAAACCCACCAACATGAAATAAATTGGACATCAACTTCAAACCTAGACATCTGCCATGATGAGATAGAGCGCCACATTGTCGAGTCAAAAGAAATCACCTTGGACCCTTTTTATTTGAATAATAATCTTAGCTATAATTTGCCTGACTCTTTCAACTCTACTATTAGATACTGGAGATCGCGTGATTCCACACACGCACAGGTGTACAACAATAGAACTTTAACTCGGACTGTAGTTCAAGCTCATAATAACTGTAATTTACAGTCGAATATTATGGCTTTATAATTGTATAGCTTTAGAGTGTGTCAATGTTAATTTAAGTGTCTTTTAATATCTTTCTATGTTCTTATCGCCTGATGAAGTCATTCTTGACGAAACATGTTGTGTTTTTTCAAATAAATGTCATTGTGTTATAATTCTCGGGTTTTAAGTCAGTTAATTTATAAAAATGAATATATATATATATATACACACAAAATATATTATATAATATTAAATTAATAATAATAATTAGTATACCAAAGAGTCCGTTATTGTGCTCTGCTCGGTGTTAGACCTTGAATGATGGCTCTATCAAGAATAGAACTGCTACATTCAAGATATAACAAGAGAACAATATCAAGCAAAAGCACACTTGTACTCTTGGCAAAGCAGACATAATATGTGAAGATGCAGATATTAACCTTGCTTAAAAAGGAATTAAAATATAAAAGAAGAGGTTTAATCTTAAATTAAAATGAAATCGAAGGAGGAAATAAATATTAAATTGTACTATGTTTAAGGTTATTGTCTAAAATAGATGGAATTTTAATTTGTCAAAAACATCAATGTTAAAATATGCCATGTATAAAGTCGTGTATCATCGTGCGAATGAAAGTTCAAAGGTTGCAGTTTGACCCCAAACACGATGTAGCGAGTGCAAGAAATTCGCGTTCCCCGAAAATAGCCATGCGCACACAGCAAGGAGGTGACGTCATTCGGTGACAGCAAATGGGAGAGCATCGTGAACATGTTTGGAGTGGGGAAAGATGGCGCTACAATGGGATTTAAAACGGATTCACATCGTTGAGAGGGACCTTTTTTTTGCTACTTTTTATGTTTTTTCTCCTGGATCCTGTGGTGTTCCCCGGTCGTGTGTGTCCTATGTGCCCGTGGATCTCCTGCTCGAAGTTCCGAGCGAAATAGCATGTGATACCCGACAAGACGTGTGAAGATGGCAAAGCGGCAACATGCTTCCAGTTGCTGGGAGACGCGAATCGAAGAAAATATAGCAGGAGATGACGGCAGTGTTCGAGTTTTAGATCATCGGTGTGGATCTATCTGATGAGAAAGTAGCAAAGGATTCCTTTGAAGGTAAATTGTGTTAGAAACGGCAACGCGAAAAGTTCGTAAGCCCAGAAGAAACAAATGGCTAATTTGGGATGAGCACGTGACTCCCACGTGGCGGCAATTCATCGTACAGAGGGACAATCTATAACAAAGAACAGACGGAAGAATCGAGAAATCATCTAACAAGGTGGTAATGTACAAATCTTCATTTTTTGTGTTATCTATTGGTGACGAAGGTGTAAAATGGACAGAGTTTAGAAAAGAAGAGAGAGAGTGAGAAGTTTGAGACAGTTTCCTGTGTAATGTTAATCGAAATGGACTCGCAATCTACGTTCGTAAGTTTTCTAGACCAAGTTTAATGCGTATGGGTCGTTAGTAGCAGTAATCTAGTTTAATACCGACATCCATGTTTGTGATATAGATGAACATAAGATTCTCATGAGTGTGTTTGAATAGCCTGTCTGTTTGATTATTATTACCCTACTTTACTTGTATTTTTGTATTAACCTTGATTTGCTTGATTATATGTGTTGTTTAAATTGTAATGTTCTTAGATAAATAATAAATATGTTTTCCCATGTATACCTGAGTTTGTCTGAGTAAGAGATTGAATTTTACTACTCACGAAAATATCGAACCTATGTCTAGAGGAAAAAAGGGGAATTTAAGATTGTCAAGGCCATGACTGTATACTGAGAACTCAATCTACCTAACCACTTTATCTATATAAGGTTTTACTTGAATTCTGGGAAAGTTTCTTCGGATAAGAATGTCTATCCTAGAGTTCTGACTGACGCAGCATACACAAATAAATTTCGTGAGAGCTTGAAGAGAGAAACGGCCCCAGAAAGTCGGTTTAGATGCCAGATCTCAATAGGCACAAGGAGAACAACAGAGGTAAAATATTTAAGAAAACAACGACGTAACATCGGCAAATTGTTGTTTACTGGTGATGTTATGAGTATATCTAATCTAGATATATGGCAGAGAGATATTCTCATTAGCCGCTTTTTGCTAATCATTGCAAAGTATTATTTCTGAACAATGCATTCTAAATTTGAGATAGGACTTCTTTTTAGTCTCTGTCTACTGCTCATAATTGGTTATTTTACCTTTTGAACGATGTGCGAATTTATTCAGCATGGAATTTAAACAGTTAAGATTATTTGTGTTTTTCTCACTTTAGGTTTCTTTTGGTGAAACGAGAAATACGGGTAGCTGTTTGCTTTCTAATTCCACGCAGATTATTTTTAATTATATATATGTCAAATATTATTCTAATATTCAATTGGTACGATGCTAATAATAATTAAGAACGAAATATAATTATTGTAATTTTGATAAAAGCTTGTATATTTTACATTCAGCAGAGCTGGTGTGTGGCCTCCCTCGATGAGTCCCTGACTACCTGGAGGTCTCTCTTAATAATAATAAGATAGGACTCTAGTAAAAAATTAATAACAATAATAATAATAATAATAATAATTTTTTAAAATTGTAATAACATTTTATTTATCATCATAGAGAGTATTTACATATATAGAATAAAGTATACTATTACATTTTCTGTTCAGTAACAAAATGTAGATTACAGTGATTTTTTTAAATATAAATGTACATAATGTTTTTTAAATATCCATAACATAGCTTATTAATATAGAACCTATTTAATATTTTTAATATCAGTATCTTCATTATTGTTATACACCTTACTGACTGTTCTGTTACATAATCAGCAGTCTTTGATTATGAGGATTACGTGTAGATGAGTGAGGCGTATTAATCCCACCTAACTCGAAGCTTGGGTCAGCTTTTATGAAGACAGTGCGATTAGCCTTCACTATTTATGTTGTTGTTACTGTTTATGTATGGGGTGTAGGCATTGGCTGCTGGTGATTTGTGATGTGTATATTAGTGTTAATCGTATATTAACGTTGTTGGTATAGTTTACAGAGTTCGTGTTGTAATGCTCTGTAGTTATCTATGTGTTTTAAGTTTCTTGGTAGGTTGTTGAATTGCGTGGGTATCTGATGTGATCTCACAAAAGAACCGTATCAGTTGTTGAAGTGCGTAGGGATGTAGAGTGTTGTTGTAGGCAGTGTTAAACAATGTGTCTCTGTTGATTTGATATGTGACGTTAAAGTAATTCCTTTTTAATATTGTGTTTCAGGTTTTTAATGCTCAGGATTCTATGTGTCGCAATGTGCTGGTCGGATATTGGTTGTTGCGTATAAGGTGACCAAATCACTGTTGACACAATTTTCATATGTTATATTTCTAATTTTGTTAGGTGGCTATTTGATTTGTGTGCATAGACTGCTATCTGCGTAGAGATTCGCAGATACCGTGATATAGGAGTTTTTTTTATGTTTGATGGAATAATGTCTTTTACTTGGAAGAGTTTTGCTGCGATATTCCGGAATTTGATATGTAGGTATTCTATATGTTTTGTCCATTTAAGGTGACAATCTATGTAGAGACCAAGGTATTTTGCATGTGTTACAGGTCTGATTTCGGGACATTGGCAGGTATTTTTGTTGTTAATGCAGCGGTATGTGTGACAGCGTATATCTATAGTGGTGCGGGGTGCATGATTCTTTGGTTGTGTATTATTAACATCTGTGTTTTGGTGCCGTTGATTACAATTCTTTTGATATAAGTATGTTGTGATTTCATTTAGGTCTTGTTGTGCTTTGGAGAGAGCCGTGTTGATGTCTGGGTGGATTGCTAGTAGTGCTGTGTCATCTGCGTACTGAAATATTTGACTTCTTATGGCCATGTTATGAACATCGTTAATGTATATGTTGAGTAGAGTGGGTGATAATAATGCGCCTTGAAGAACACCGTGTTTTATTTGTATACTCCGGCTGAGACATGTACCTGTTTTTGTTATTTGTGTTCTGTTTAAGATGTAGTTCCTGAACCATGTATCCACTGTTCCTCTTATACCTATTGAGTATAGTTTAGTCAGTAGTATGTCATGTTCAAGTGTGCCAAATGCTTTGGTTAAGTTAAGCAGTATAAGGACGGCTTACTTGTTTTTGTTGAGAGCTTTGTTTATTGTGTTGGCGATGTCTTCTAATAATGTGCTGGATTTTTTTGTTTTCAGAAAGCTGCATTGGTTTCATGAGATAATGTTGTACTTCTGTAAATATTTCTGTAGTCTCTTATATGTTTTTAGAATTTTTGAAATGGCTGGTAGGTTAGCTATTGGTCTGTAGTTCTGAGTATCGTTTCGTTTACCATGGTTGTAAATTATTGCAGTTGGCCTGGAAAATGCCAGTGTCGAATATTATGTTCGCGAGACTCAACAGTATTAGATTTATTTGTTCAAAGTGTGTTATAAGATCTGTGAGTCTTATTTTGTCTATTCCTGGAGTGGTATTTGATTTTAGTTCTAAGAGTGCTTCTTTCAGTTCCTGTTTTGTAACGGGTGGAAAATACATCGTTTGTTGTTGACTTTGTGTCGGTAGTTTTTTGATTATTGGTAGATTGTCTTTTTTGAGTTGTGTGATACTGTTTGTGAAGGTATGGTTCAATGAGGCTGCTCGTTCCTATTGGTTTGTGTCCTGACTGAAGCTTTTTGCAATAAAATCTTGTGCTGAGGTTTTCTTTTTTCGAGTTACTAATTTCTTGAGTGTAGCCCATGTTTGCTTCAAGTTGTCATTATATTCCATTAATTTTTGGATGTAGTAGTGTCTTTTTGCCCTATGAATTTTTGTTGTTAGTTGATTTGTTGTGTTTTTGTATAAGGTTTGTAAATGTGTGTTACTGGGTGACTTTTTAAGTTTTTTCCATAGATTTTCTTTTACAGTAATAGTATTTAGTATGTCGTCATTTATCCATGGATTGTTGTCTGTTTGTCGCCTCCTTTGTGAAGGCTTTGTTGCTTTTTTGTATATTTCTGTGAACGTTAGTTTGAAATTCTCACATAAGGTTACAGGAAGATTTATTTTAAGTAGGCAATTCCAGTCTGTATTTTTTACATGGTCATCGACTATGCTCTTTAATATGATCCTGTTTTGTCGACTGTTGTGGTGGTGGAAAGGGGGGGTGAAGGTAACGTAATCAAATGAAGTTGAGACAAGGTAGTGATTGGCAATTTTGACGTTAATTACTGATGATTTATATGTATGTATGGGAGCCCGTATGTTGATATAAGCAACGCATGATTGTGTTAGTGAGATGTTGAGTATTTCTTCTCTTGTTGGTGAGTTAATGGTATGGTTTATGTTGTACTGACTTAGTATATCAAGCTATGTGTTAGTGGTTGAAGAATCGTGGTCAAGAGCATTTTTATTATATTTAGATAAATAGAATACATGTTTAATGTCTCCTATTAGGATGAGCCTATGTGTTGCACGGGGTCGAGGCTGCTTAACCATGCTTCTAGCTCTTGAAGAAAGCTGAGTGGATTATTATCTGGGGTTCTATATATTATGTTTATTGTGTATTTGTTTGTGGCTATTTGTTATTTCCAAAATGAGTGTTTCTGCATTTTCGAAATGAGTTTGTTTTTCAATGATATTGCATTTTTCTTTGATAAATGCCACGATGCCTCCTCCTCTTTTGTTTGGTCTACACAAGTAGGTTTGGTAATTATTAATGTTGTATGCGTTGATTTCTGAGTCATGTATTTCAACTTCGATCAATATTAGCGCATGCATGTTTGTCATGGTGTAGTTGAGCAGTGTTATCAATGTAAGCCAGTGTTTTGTTATACTTCTTATGTTTGTGTGTAGGATAGTGAAGTCGGTATTGGTGGAAATGTTGTCTGACCATTTCTTCAAAAAGTCAAAGACCTTGAAGTTTATATTGTCTAACTGGATATGTTCGCCTATATTTGACATCTTCATTGTATAGTTTTTAAGTGTTTTCTAATCTTGTTCTTAAGAATGTGAAGAGTTAGTATTTTATGTTGGTAGGCTGTGTAGGTCGGATTCTCTTTCAATTATTTAAACTCAAGTGTTTTCATTCTTCCTCATAAATATCTGTGAATCCTTACTCCATAGGAACTTGCAGTTTTTCTCTGTGTTTGTCTTCTAGCTTGGTATAAAAGATTTTTAAAGTATGGAGTCCAGTGCTGAGTTATATAGATTGGTGTTGGGAGTTTCTAGTCAGTTAGGATCGATGTTCTCGGCCTTGTTTTCTTGCTTGCTGCAAGAACCGGCACTAGGATCTTTGCCGCCCGCATGAAATTTCAATCTATGCGCCCCTGTAACGATCCGGGCGTGTGTGGTTCTTTTACAATAATAAAAATTTAAATTATTTGAAATTTTTTAAATAAATTTTAACAGAACAGCCACATGTTGGTTCGCTACATGTAACGAACCGAGGGTGTTGACTAGGCATGATAATCGTTAAAAACCGTTAAAAACTAACAAAATTAAAATGAATTTTAATTAAAGTTAGAATTTATTTTAACATTTTAACTAAAGTTTAAAAAATTCTTTCATTTTGCAAGTTAGTAAATTCTTAGTAACTTCTAAAAAATTTTAATAATTTTTATAAGTAGAACTATCTTTTAGGAAAATAAAAGAAACTCAAGATAGATGAGAAAATAGGAAAATAATTCAGAAATAATTAGAACATTTAATATAAGTATTCAAAAAATAACATCTTTACAGAATAACAGGAAATAAATTAAATTACATAAATATACTTGCAATTTTTTATTAAAATTTTAGAGTTTTTGATTTCATCTTAACAAAATTAGAATTAATAGTCTTATTCCGCACATATATCATTTTCAATAACTATTAACGCCAAGCTAACAATAGTTTTTTGTGACAAACTTGTTAAGTAGGTTTTAATCAATTTCAACTTGGAAAAGGAACGTTGACTGCTCGTTACACTAACAGGTAAGGTTAATAGTATTCTTAAAGCAATTGAAAAGTTAGGGAAAGATAAATTATTGGACACAACAAAATTAAGAATATCGAAAGGGTTTTTGAATATTTAAATAATCCTTCCGAAAAATATCCCGGAAAGCACATAACTCTTCATATAGTTCTATTGCATTTACGTCTTTATTGTCGCAGTCCTTCAAGAGAATCTCTAAATCGTCACAATTATTTCGTAAATCTTCGTTATTAATTTGTAGTAATCTACACAAGAAATTGAAAGTATCATAATATGTTTTTGGCTGTTCAAAACGTTCTATTAACAACCACATTGCAACGTGTAGAAGTGTATAAAACATATTCACTCTAATTTTATCTTCAGGCGATTGTGGTGTTTCGTCATGATGCTCGTAGGCAAATTGTCGTGTCTTCATTCGTCATCGAACTTCCGTACCAGTTTTAAATTCTTGTTCTACATTCACTTCTTCACTCAGTTCTTTTGCTGTTTTTAGAATTTCTTTAAAATTTGTATCTGATCGATACTCTTGTAAGAATATTTTTAAGTTTTCGATAGATTCTAAAGCAAGTGTAATGTTCATATTTTTGTCTCACAGGGTTCATTCTGTTAAGTAAATCATGCCCAGTTATAAGAGAGCAAATAAATCTGTAGTCCTTTATTTTAGCACATAATGTTTGTGCTTCATGCTGAATTTCTTTATTAAAATTTTCAGTATTTAAAATTTCAAAAAGCGGATCGTAAATTTCTTCTAACTGATATCGTAGAGGGCGGATTGCATTAATTTTACTTTCCCATCGCGTTTCTGATGGCTGTTTCAATGTTAATTTTTTTACGAACTTTAAAAGGATTGCCCAATGTTTGTAAGAGAATGAAAAGAAATTTTATATTTCTTGAATAATTTCAAAGAAACTAATTGTATCTGCATTCACTTTGGCTGCATCGTTAATGATTAAATTTAGAGTATGAGCAGCACATTGCACGTAAAATGCTCGAGGATTTATGTTCAAAAGCAAATTTCGAAGCTCATAATTTTTCCCTTTCATACTTGCCCCATTGTCATACCCATGACCTCACATGTCTTCAACGGGAATGTTCCATTTTTCTAATTGTTCCATTATTGTTGCACATAAACCACGTCATGTGGAATCTGTTATATCTGCAAACCCTAAAACGTTTTCTCTGATCATGACAATTCCATTGTCACAGGAAACAAAGCGAATAATAATTGTCATTTGTTATGTTTTACTTGCATCAGGTGTGCAGTCTGAAATTATGGAAAAATATTTAGATTTTCAAATTGATAATAAAATTGTATTCCTGATTGCGTTACTTTAAATATTTCGTTTTGACTGCCTTTACTCACTCTTTGCGAAGTTTGATCCCGTTATGGAAAATCATGTTGAAACGGCCCTACAACGAAACAATAGAGTACATTTCAATAAAGTGCCAAGAGGCTATTTTTCCGGCTGAGTAAATTTAGTTAAGGGGATTATAAATCCCTCATTATTTTAAATTTTATAGCCGGATACGAAACTCGGAGATCGAAATCTAAGATTCGATCTCCGGAAAAATAGCCTCTTCGCTTTTTATCGTAGTATATCTATTGTTTCGTTGTAGGGCCCATTTAACATGATTTTCCATAACGGAATCAAACTTCACAAACAGTCCGACTAATTTTAAAAAATTGCCGTTATTCCTTTCATATAATTTATCAGATGATCCGCAAAAAGCTAAATTTTGGCTACCAAGGAATTATATAATTTCAATCAAGCGTTCTAAAACACTCGTCCAATGTTTCTTTTCTATTTCATACATGCTTTTATGATTAATAAGTATCTGGCAATCAATAGAAGTTTTGGTTTTTAGATTCCTTCCAATTTTAAGATTTTCAAGTTCCTTCCATTTTAAGAAAATTTTCATGTGAGTTAAACTAGTCTCATGTCTATGCAAAGTTGTACTTACATTTCTCCAATCGTTATTACCTTCTACAAGACTACTAGATTCAGTAGGTGCGAAAAGTTTGCAACAAAAGCAAAAAAACAGAATTTAAAGTTTCGGAATAAATGAGCCATGTTCTTGGCACGAGCTTCCCCTTTTCCATTTTTATATTATAATAGGTGTCAACAAATTTACCACTATATGTATCTCTGTGATATATTATATTTTTCTTTTGAACAGGCCCCATTTCAATTAAAACTACACGTTAGTTGTCATCAATATTCACCTGGATGTTCTAAATTTACAGAGACTAACAATGTGTTAGTTTCGTGGTCAACTACAACTAAATTTTCTCCTAACTGTTTTTCACTTAAATCCCGTCTTGTTATCTTGTTCAACAGTTGTAATAGTACTTTCATTCAAACTGGATGACGTGCACGGTTCGTCAACTCTGATTTCTGAGGTATCGAGTTGGTTACAATCTGCATCAGAATATTTTAATATTTTAATAAATTTATTGAGAGCCCCAGTTTGTTTCTTAATATCTGCTTCTTTCGCAACATGACGCTTACGATTTTGTGCACCGGATAACTTTTTTTTTAAATTTTTGATTCCATTTCTATTTTATACCCACAAGAAATTATTACACAACACGACACAGAGACGAAATAATAGTCTGCACTGCGCTACTGTCAGTAGCCTAGTGAGATGAGTACCATGTGACTGGTTAACTAGCAACAAATGTTTTGTACGAAAATTCGTTTCTGCGCACAAACAGCGTTCACTGTTTCACTTTAGATTAGGGATGCACAGACCGCTGGCCGCATGCGGCCCTCCGTTGATTTGCTGGCGATCCACCTCACCGTGTATTATTTTAACTTTAACAAGTTACACGACAAGTAATTTTTAAAAATGGTACATGCGCAAAGCAAAGTAGCAGTGAAGTCACGATTTCCTGTTTACTTACGATAATCGGTTAGTAATAATGTTAACAAATTTTATAATTCATCTATTTGTCATATGAGTATTTTGTTTTCGTAGGTGCGGTTGCTACAATGAATTATCATTTTACCGTTTCCCCTAGGAAACGGTAAAAAATAAATTCTGCAATGGATAAAGGAGGGCCAAGTAGGAAACGCAAACTACAGGATGAAAAACGACAGTTTCAGTCTAGCTTGACCGAAAAATATGGTTTTGTGCAGTCGTTTAATAATATCGTGTGCTTGATTTGTAAAAGTGCTGTAGTCATACCAAAATAATACAATATAAGGAGACACTATGAAAGTCTGCATTCTACATTTTAAAATCTACTCGAAGAACTACGCAAACAAAAGATTTCATTTTTGAAACGAGAATTGACAGGTCAGCAAGTGATGTTTACACAACCTATTCAAGATTCGGAAATGGCAACAGAAATAAGTCTTATAGCAAAAAGATGCCGACCATTTACAGACGGAGATTTCGTTAAAGATTGCCTAGAGATAACTACTAAAAATTGTCCTGAATCAGCCAAAAATGTTGAGAAAATTCATTTAAACAGGATGACTATGCAAAGAAGAATTACTGCAATGTCGGAAAATGTAAAGGACCAATTAACATCTTATTCAAAGAAATTTGCCTATTTTTCATTAGCTATTGATGAATCAACTGACATTACTTTCACAGCCCAGTTGTTAATATTTGCACGTGGAATAACGCAAGAGTTTGAGGTAAGTGAGGAGCTGATTGGAATGAGTTCATTGTTAGATCAAACGAAAGGAAATGACATGTTCACTGAGCTTTTGGAACATGTTCCAAAATTGATTTAGATCTGAAAAAATTATCAGGTATCACGCCTGACGGAGCTCCTTCCATGATAGGAGCTAATTCTGGATTGGTAACATTATTGAAACAGCATTTGGGATGGCACGACGATGAGTTGATACAATTCCACTATATAATCCACAAGGAAAACTTGTGCCCTAACAAACTTGGATTTGAACATGTCATGAAAGTTGAGATTTCAACGATTAATTTTATAAAATCCCGTGGCCTTAATCACCGACAATTTAAAAAGTTTCTTGAAGACGTTGAAAGTGAATGTGGTGACTTAATTTTTTACGCAGAAGTGAGGTGGCTAAGTCGTGGACAAACATTGGAGCAGTTCCTAAATTTAATTGATGAAATTTATATCTTCATGACTGAAAAAAACAAAAACGTACCTGACATAAAAAATCCGGATTGGCTATGTGACTTAGCCTTTCTGGTTGACATTACTAATAATTTAAATACGTGACTTCAGGGAAAAGATCAGTTGGTTACTCAACTTTACTGCCACCACATTTTGTCTTTACAGTGCAAGTTAAATTTATTTCGAATCCAACTGAAGTCAGGGAATTATATCCATTTCCCTAATTATAAGAAAGTTTCTGAAAAGTTCAATGTCAACTTCAAAACTGTGTATGTTGAAAAGATTGATAACTTGATATCAACCTTCAAAGATCTGTTTTCTGATTTTAAAAAAAGTGAAACCGTTGCTAGATATATTTAGCAATCTTTTTGACATTTTTCCCGAAAATGCAGCCGAATCAGCACAGCTTGAACTCCTCGACATTCAAAACGATGAGAGCCTGCGAAATAAATTTAACGAAGGCAATTTATTAAACTTCTATCGTTGTGTCGATAAAAACAATTTTAAATGGTTGCTAGATAATGCATTAAAATGTGCAAGCCTCTTTGTCTCAACATATATTTGTGAACAAAATTTTTCAGTCATGAATATTAACAAATCGAAAATAGGAAGCGCTTGACTGATGAAAATTTGGAATCAATTTTGCGGTTGGCTACTACAAAACTCGAACCAAATATCAAACAATTTTCAAATCAATGCAATGTCACGCATCAAATTAAATTCACTTTAACTTTTTGTAACAATTATGATAGGTATAAATAAAATAAACAATATATGGTAGATTACTTTCAAGTTTTTTTTTGGCGGCCCTCCCAGTAACAGTGGAACTATGCGGCCCTCAGCCTTAATAAGTTTGTGCATCTTGCTTTAGATAGACTGCAGTAGCATAACAGTCTGCAGGCAAACATTTAGCCTGCTCTCGCTGCAAACTTGTAAACAGCCGGCTGATCAATGAGGCGGTAATATACAATTTTTTTTAAATTTTTATTCGGTGTATCCGGCCTTATTTATTTTAATATTAATCATTCTAAGATTTTTTTGTTTTTATGATAAAAAGTTTGTTTCTTAAAAATGAACTTACCCTCACCATACGAAAAAACTAGTTCTTACCTAGTTTTTTCGTATGGTGAGGGTGGTTAGAATGCGTTGCCTGGAAGTCTAGTGCGTGTGAAAACAGTGAATGCATTCAAGCCACAGTATCATGAGCTGTGTGTAATGGAGGGCCACGAAATATGAGTCATTGACTCTAGAAAGGTCTAATAATAATAATAATAATAATAATAATAATAATAATAATAATAATAATAATAATAATAATAATATATATATATATATATACATACATTACATACATTTTTACATACATTTGTAATGTATGTAATGTATGTAATGTATTACATATAACACATACATTACATACATTTGATTACATATGATGCAACATTACATACATTTGATTTCATATGATGCAACATTACATATATTTGTTTACATACATATAATACACACATTACATATATTTGATTACATATGAGGCAACATTACATAAATTTGTTTACATATAATACATACATTACATACATTTGATTACATATGATGCAACATTACATACATTTGATTTCATATGATGTAACATTACATATATTTGTTTGCATATGATACATACATTTGTTTGCATCTGATACGTACATTACATGCATTTGATTACATATAATACATACTTTATTTTATTTTATTTTATTATTTATTTATTTATCTTTTTATCTTGGATGAGATGTAATTTCTCAGCTTTCATCCTCGAAGCTTATTTGTGAGCTTATCTGAGGATGACACCGGTTAGTTATTATTTATTGGTTTGTTTCTGTGTTGGAAGCTACGAAATCAAATTTATGTTTAATAGGTTTCATTTCCACCGTAGGTGTTGATTGTGAAATTCGCCCCCCCCCCCCCAAAAAAAAAACACACATACACACGCACGCACGAGAGATCTTATTTGTCTTAAAATCCCTTATTTGTCTTAAAATCATATTGTGTTTTGGGATAATATGAAAGGTCTCTGTATATGCTGTGAGTTTATTCTGTACGATTCGCTCCATAATTTGATTGTTACGTAATGTTGCTACGTGTCTGTAAAGGCTGATTAAATTTCTTTTTTCGTGTTTGTATATGGGTGTGATTATGGCGATCTTTAGCATACTTGGTGTCTGTCCTGTTTTAAACATTTTATTTATTAATTTTAGTAGGATAGGACCTAAGCTAGTTGTATGTTGCTCGATATCGTTAGGTTCTTATACCATCAATTTCTGGGCCTTTGTTAGGTTTGATTTGAGGTATTACAGAGAGAAGTTCTGCTTCTTTTATGGTTGGGTAACGTGATGTCTGTTTTGATTATGGGCCAAATGGAGGATCACCGTTTGTGATTGGGGGAATATTTCTGTGCACTTCTTGGATGACTTGAATAATAATATTATTCATTATTCATAAAGTTCTTGAATAATAATAATAATAATATATGCATACACGGTCGTATGACACATTAGGTTCTAGACCACAGCCGTATAGTATAGTATAGCGAATTTCATCCTATAAAGAATCGCTGCCTTTTTTAAAATTTTTGTTTTATCAATTACAGAGTGCATGTAATGGGTAAATAACATTTTAAGAGTAGTCATATATGTGCGTAAATGACATAAATAAAGTATTCGTTTTCGTCAGTTGCGCAAAAGAAATATTTACAATAAATTTCGGAAACCAAAAATTATTCTGAACCGCATGGCTTAAAGGAACACATCGACCCGTTTAGACATCAATCTGCAACATTAGAAGTTTTTCAATTTCAGCAATAAGATTATCACGTTTACGGATAAACTGTAGTATTAACTAGTGTCACACTTTTCACTTGACTGAGAGCTTTATCTTTGATTTTAATAAATGCGACAACAGTATTTGCTGAGTAAGTTTAGTCTATGGTTCCTCTACGATGCAACATTGTCAGCAAATTTAAATAATTTTATTCTTAGTAGGTAATATAATAGGTTACGCGACTTCTTTTGGCTCGAACAAATAACAACCATACTCGGAATTTTATCAAAGCTTTGACATTATTAACAACTATAAAAGAAAATAATAGGTATAAACAATTTACAATTTGCAGCCAGCGAAACACCAAAACAAAATGAGATGTAACTAGAAACGAAGGCTGAAAGTAAACAGCCACGGAAACAGCAGTAATTGTTTCACGGGAGCCGCTTATTGTTTTTAAACCGTCGCATGAGCGACTGCTGCATTGAGGCCCGGAGTGTTTTGATAAACACTTTGAACACAAATGATATTAAAGAAACCGATGTAACCACAAGAAAGAACATATGTTAAAATCCTTTAATCCCATCTTTCATTAAATTGTAATAATTTCATCTTTTTCTTTTAGGATCTACGAATGTAAGAAGGCATAAAATTAATCCATTTTTGTTCTGGATGTTATGTTAATCAGAACTTAACAACCATTTCGCCCCGCCCCCCATTCCCCACTCTCGTATAAGTGGATGCTGGTTATAATTGAAACGCGTCGTATAAGCAGATCGTCGTAATGTGAAGCATCATAAGACTGGTATTACTGTAATTATTGTAATGATAATAATAACTTGAAGGATTATTGGCCTCAAGCACTAGTCTCAGGTGCTATAAATGTTTCTCGCGTTACTGTTAAATTAAAACATGATCACTAAACTTTTTGGTTACATCAATTTTAAAAACATAAAAGAAATAAATGAAATGTAGTAAATAACATTTTAGGCATAATGTATTTCTCACAAGCAAACAAAATAAATTAGCTGTTAGAAGATTTCCAAAGCCTGGAGATATATGTATATATCAGAACAAACTGTAAACAAAAACGGTGGTTTCACTTGCTGTGTTCAGTCTGCTTCTAATGGAATAACGTTATTTTCCTGAACTGTATATAACTTACATCCTTTTAACCAAATGGAAAATTCAAAATCCCCTCCCATTCAAAAAATGCAAAACAAACAAAAAAAAAATTTTTTTTTTTGTACAGTTTCAGAAAAAAAAAACATTTAAAAAATGCCTTTCGAATTTAAAAGGCAATGTAATCAAAATATTCATAATTAAAATATATACTCTGTGTTTTTGTGTGGGTGTAATAAGCAGATGATAGCGCCTACTCTGGTAGGCTGTAAAGAGTTAGAGGAAAAAATAATATAAAAAAATTCCCGATAATTTTAAAGATAACTAAAATGACAAATTATGGCAAATGAATCACAAGCGTATCGGCAGTTGTTACGTTAGGACTACCTAACTTCTTGTTCACTTCATTTCTGTAAGGTTTTCTTTTTTCTGGCTATCACATCAATCAATTACCTGTTTTTTCTCTCTCTTTCTCCCCTACCCTGAACGTCTCGTTTTTTGAACAACCACTTTTATAAAAGTGGAATGCTCAAAATGACCCTTCAAATGCCCATGGAAGTTTCAAACTGCGTTCAAAGCAAACTTTGTTCACACTGGTTATTCATTTAAGTGCAATATATTCACCATATTGATTTAAGCATGTCCTTTGCCCGTTTCGTTTTACGAATGATGTGCTAATTTAACAATAATTAGACATCTTTGATATCAGTATGTAGGCAGAGTTTAACTGCGTATAAACGTTTTAAATCATTTAAATATAGGTGTGCCACAAATTGGGCTTCGCTACCCTTCTCGGATAATTGACGAAGTCGTAATTTGAATGAATTCTCTCAATTTGATGAGAACGTTCATTACAGACGTCCATTGAACTTCAGTAAAATTAGAAAGAAACACGTCGTGCTAAGAGGATTTTCAAAAAAATGTCTTAAAGATATCAATTTTGCATAGAAAGAAACGACAAGGAAATATATTGGGGTTCTGTTTGTCGCGAAAAAATTACTGTTCCTTTAATGTAAGTGAATTCAGAAAATTCCAGGTTAGAACCGAATGGTGGACACTCCAGTGTTTTATTAGGAATACACAATTCCTGTTCGCATGGTCATTGGAAGTAACTGTGAGAGAAAAACCATATGCGTTCTATTTTGGAGGTAGTTTGTAAACCACCTGTGAAGAGGCCCGTCTATTCCAACATGCCTCAGCTTTTCTAACAAGGTTTGATGTGTAAGTGTATCGAATACTTTAGTTAGATCAATAAAGACTACCATGGCAATTTTGTTTTTGTCTAAGGCGGTATTAATTACGTTTGTAAAGTCTTCCAAGAGAGATGTTGTTCCCTTATTTTTCTGAAAAACCATATTGTGTTTTGGGGATCATATGAAAAATCTCTGTATATGCTGTGAGTTTCTTCAGTATACGATCTGCTCCATAATTTGATTGATAATTGGTAATGTTGCTATGGGTCTGTAATTGCTGATTAAATTTCTTTTTCCGTGTTTGTATATGGGAGGGATTATGGCGGTATTTAGCATACTTGATATCTGTCCTGTTTTAAATATTTTGTTTATTAATTTTAGTAGGATAGGACCTAAGCTAGTTGCATGTTGCTTGATATCCTTAGGTCTGATACCATCAATTCCTGGGCCTTTCTTTGGTTTGATTTGAGATTGATTTGATATTGCAGAGAGAAGTTCTACTTCTTTTATGGTTGGGAACCATAATGTCTGTTTTGATTGTGGAGGGTCTCGTTTTGTGATTGGGGAAATATTTCTGTGCAGTTCTTGGATGGAGTCTGCAAAGTATTGGTTAAAGTCATTTACTAGTTGTTGGATAGGTTTTGCGTCTTTCATGAAACTGTGTTTTATGGTTTCGGAGGTGGTGGTGTTGGGAGCATAATCTAGCATCTCATTGATCAGGTGCCAGGTTTGTTTCATGTTGTTTTGTGAAGAGGTTAATTTGTCTCTTTAGTAGCTTCTTTTTGCATTTCTTATTTGTGTTGTAAGGCGAATCCTTGTTATCTTATATTCAGTTTTTAAAGCTGCGTTATTTGGATATCGCTTTATTTCTTTCCATAGAGGTCTTTTCTATGTATTTATAGGATTAAGTTTTGTGTTTACCAAGGATTTTGGGTTGTTTTTGAGCGAATTCTGGCTTTCTTTGCAGCTTTCGTATATATATATTTCCTCCATTGTGAGTCTAATGTTGTTATATAAGATATCTGCTGAATCTAATGCCATGTGTTCCCAGTTGGTTTTTCTTATTTCGTGGTTGACTACTTCTTCGTGTATTATAGTTTTGTGTTGCTTTTCTTCTGTGAGGAATTCCATGGATATTGTCTTAGTGTGCAGGTTTAGAGCTGTGAAGTAATGATCTGCTACTTTGCATTTTATGACTGATGCAGTGTAACTGTTTGGTGGTGCTCGGACGTTTATATGATCTAGGAAGGAAGCAGTGATAGTATTTCCGAATATTTCTTCTCGAGTACATGATGTTATTGTTGGTATTAGATTATACATGGATAGTGTGTCTAGGTATTGTAGAGTGTTTTTCTGGATTTCGTTTGCAATATTTATGTTTATGTCTCCGATGATCATTAAGTATTCGGTTGAGCATATTTCTTGGCGTGAAAGCCAGTAATTAAGTTCGTGCAAGAACTTTATCATGTTTAAGTTTGGTGGCCTGTAAATAGCATTTAGTATTATGGGATGCTGTCTATTTGTTGTATTAGTGATTTCGAGGCAAAAGGTTTCAGCATGCTCAAATTGATAGGCAGTTTCCTTTGCTATTAATTTATGTTCGATAAATATTAATATTCCACCCTCTCTTTTTGTTTGGCGGCATGATCTATGTTGTTGCAAGCCTGGAATTTGGAAAGCAGTCGCTTCCTCATTAGATACGGATACTGTTAGGACCAATATATAAATAATACCGATGTAAATCCTCAGATAAGCCTGTAACAACATGCAATGTTTTCAGATACTTCTGATGTTAATATGCAAGATTGAGAGTCTTCTCGCTTGTACTGTGTGTGTTGTGTCCATGCATCAAGCGAGTCGAAATTACAATTGCTTTGTATTCTGGTATGATTACATCTATCTGATGATTCACATTGATTTTTGTTGTGTTGAGGTCTTCTTTGTGAATTAAATTGGAGTCTTTTATATCACTCTGGCAGCTTATCTATGTCTTCCGAGCTTTTTTATTTGTATAGACTTGGAAGTTTGTGACTTTCTCAAGCATATCCTGTTCTCTGATCCACAAAATTTTTATTTGTTCCTCGAAGCTTGTACAAAGCTTATCTGAGGAAGGTAATAGATGATGGTGGTTTCCTGGTTTTGTTTCAATACCTGTCGCAAGCCATGTTTATTCTGTTTATATATTGCTTGGAAACTTATAAGTGAAGATTATATATATATATATATATATATATATATATATATATATATATATATATATATATAAATAGATATATATATATATTTTTTTTATTGTAAACATAACAATCTTATGTACAGGATTAACCGGTTTTTGGTTCTCTGCAGTCAGACAGAGAGGTTACATGCTCATACTCTTGTTGAGATATGTTACACCGAAGTCACTTATAAGGCTAATTACATTTTTTTTAAAAATAAATTAAAGCCATTACGAGTTATTTTAACATGATACTGTATAAGAACATAAATGTGGAAGAACATAGAAGTTACTATTGCACAATATTATCTATTAACATGAGAGTGCCAGCTGATTAATTTTCGCACTGTTAAGCACAACAATCCTTCTTTCTTCCCCCTTTCTTTTGGGGGGGTAAAGGTGTCACTTCTATGCTGGAAAGTGGATTATAATGCAGTCGCCCTGCTCAGCCAGGAGTTGATTCCGTGGATTCCATTCTTGGTGGAAAAGATCTAAGGGTGTTGTTTTGCCTATGGTGGTGATGCTCGTGTAGGATCCGACTTCTCACCTTTTGTTGGAAGGCTGCAGTAAGTTGGTCAGTTGCCTCTCTCTGTGAAGTTGCTGTGCTGTCTGGTCTTGTATGTCTGAGGTAGAAGTTGTATATTACCGCTTTTGCGGTGATGAAAAGGTAATCGCAGAATGAATGGTTATTTGACTCCACATGGACGAGATTGAAATATTCCTCTTCTGTATGAAGATTACCACAGGTAAGAGCTGCCGTTTCCCGAGTCAAACTGATTAATTTAGTGTTGACTGGGCATTCCAAGTAGATATGCCGGACCGTTCCTAATTTGTAGCAGAAGAGGCAGTTATCTGAGACGTTTGAGTTAAATTTTCGTAATATAGTAGGAGTGGGTAATATATTATGCCACATTCTCCACTGAATATCTGCGTCAGGTTTGATGGCTCTTGTGCGATATGGTAGATCCCATTGAAATAGTGTTTGATCAGATGATGCAGGATTTTCCAACAAAGTGCTTTGGTTCGACTGTTGTGTTAGTGTGCTGTAGATCTTATTGGTGTTGCTGGGTGTAAGTTTCTCCCATGAGTTATTGGTTTTTATCAGAAAGATAGGCGCCAAAACTTCTGAGTTTGGAGGGCTAAGCCCCACTTCTGTTATGCTATCAGGCATAACGGCTTGAAAAGCGGCCTTTACGTTGTCTATCTGCTCAGACCGATTCCCATATTCCAGGTTTTCGAGAGAATTTGGAAAGCGCCAGGTGAGGCTTGGAGAAAGAATGTCACCCAAGATCCTCACGCTTCGCCAGCTCCATGAAGGAAAGAAAAACTTTTTCTGAGTGATCGGGCTTTTTACCATCGTGTTGTGAATGATGGGTTCCATGAGGATTTCAGGTAGGGATGCTGTCTTCACTGTGTGCTGGAGGTTTAGCTTCTTCCATCGTTGAAGGGCATCTTTGTAGAAGTTTGTTAAATTTACAGGCACTTGAGCTGTTGTCATTCTTAAGGTGGTGGAGAGAGAGAGACCTCTAGTGGCAGAAGTGAAAATATACTCAGTGGTGCATTTGTGTGATATTTCCTGTTGTAGGGCATTTATGAGAAATCAAGCACGGAACGTTGTCATCCTGTTGTCAATGGAGACCAACTTTTGTCCTCCATCTTTGAGAGAAGTACATAGCTGGGAGTAGGAAAGCCAGTTTGTTTTATTCCATATGAATCGATATATGGTTGACTTTATTTGTTTGATGAATTGAACTGGTGGCGTAAGAATCTTTAATGTATGCCAAAGGACACTGGTGGCTATTTGGTTAACGATTATTGTTTTCCCTCTTGTGGAGACAGAGGCTCGTATTGCTGCCCACTTTCCTAGAACTTGCTTGAAACGCTTGTTTAGTGTTTCCCAGTTCTTATCCACATAAGAGGGTGTGTTTCCTAGGTAAATCCCCAGGTATTTGTTTCCCTCTGTGGACCAGGTACCAGACATTGGGGAATCGGTTCGGTTTTTCCATTTGCCACACCACAGTCCTATGGTTTTATGTGTGTTTAGTTTGGCTCCAGAGGCTGCCTGATATTGTTGGTATGCCATTTGTATGTTATGAAAGTCCTCTTCTTTGCGGGCTATGATTGTAACATCATCAGCGTATGCTGTCAGGGTTATGGTTTGGTAGGGAAGTTTAGGGCGGCATGCTTTGAGCAGCATGCTGAGTCTACACAAAAAGGGTTCGATGCCAATTGTGTAAAGAGGACCGGAGAGTGGACAGCCTTGTTTAATACCTCTGCTGTATGGTGCAGTTATGGTAAGCCTGTTGTTTATTTTCATGCAAAACTGTGCCTTGGCATACAACATTTTAATAGAGTGAATGATGCCTGAGCCAAAGCCAAATGCTTTCAAGCAGTTGAAGAGGTAAAGGTGTTCAACGCGGTCGAAAGCTTTTTCTTGGCCTAGTGTTACAAGACCCATTGTTTCACTGTTGTTGTTCGCTATGCTTATGAGATCCCTTATGAGGTGTAAGTTTTCGTGGATAGATCTTCCAGGGATGGAATAGCTCTGATGCCTATTTATTATTTCACTCAGAGCGGGTTTAAGTTTGTTGGCAATGGCTTTGGATATAATTTTGCAGTCGGTGTTTGTGATAAGGATGGGTCTACAGTTTCCCAGTTTCGTCGCGTCTCCTTTCTTTGGAATGAGTTTGATAACTGATGTTATCATATTGAGTGGAAAGCCATTGGTATTCGCTTCGACAAATACTCTGTAGAGGATAGGTCCAAGCTGTTCCCAGAAGGACTGATAAAATTCAGTAGTGAGCCCGTCTATGCCAGGAGATTTATCTTTAGGTAAGGAGGTGCAGGCAGTTTTCAGATCGTGTAACGTGATGGGGAGTTCTGTGTTACTCCTTGTTGTTGGTGAGAGTCTTTTCACATCGGAGAGAATTATATTCGTGGCCTCCATAGATGCTGGGTTGACTTGGTACAAATTTTTGTAGTACTGCAAGGTATATAAGAGGATTTCGTCATGATTTTCTATGATGTTTCCATTATCTATTTTAATAGCAGATATAGTGGTGCACTCTTGTTGGCGTTTTTCTAGTGAAAAGAAATACTTTGTAGGGGCATCTGCGAAGTTAATATGTTTGCGTTGTGCTCTTATTAGTGCTCCTCTTGCAGAGTGCTCTAGGTGTGAGCGTATGGTGGCTTCTAGGGACTGGTATTCCTCAGATTCTGGATGATGCAATTGCTGTTGTTGTTGCAAATTTTTAAGGGTTGAATGCTTATTCAAATTTCTTTGGTGACTATATTTTTGGGTGAATACCTTAACTTTGGATTTAAAAAGTGACCACCACTCGGAAATTGATTGTGAAGTAGGTATATCTCTGATGAGAGTTTCGATATAGATTTTAGAGGTTCTGAGATATTCTGTATCCTTTAGTAGGCTGTTGTTAAATATCCAGTATGCCCCTCCTTTGTATCTGGTGTGTCCAGGAAAGCAAATGTTAAGAAGGATGGAATCATGGTCTGATGCATGAGATGGATGGTATGTGACTCTCCTGATGTAGGGTATTGTGTGCATCGATGTGTAGTATCTGTCGAGCTGTGCCTGGTATAGGACACTGGTAGGACCACCATTGGCTCTCCAGGAGAACATTTTCTCACGTGGGTGCAAGTGTCTGAAGGTGTCAGTCAGCTCGAAGTCATTTATTACATCCTGGAGAAGCTGAGCTAGTGAGTGTCGATGTTCTTGGCATTGCTGTCTGTCCATTGCAGGATCCAGAGTGCAGTGGAAATCCCCTGCCAGTATGATGTGGTCATTGACCTTGATGAGGTGGTTTCACACAAACTCCAGTACCTGCACTGCAAGCTGGTCATTTTGTGGGATGTATATGTTAATGATATATATTTTCTTTCCTGTCTGAGTTGTAATGAGTGCATATATTGCACACCCAGGAAAGGTATCGATTATTTCTACTTTTAGAGCGCTGTTTTGGTGAATTCCAATGCCGACTCCAGATCCATGAAGTTGTATGGCAGGACAGTGGTGCATGGTATAAGGCCAGTTCTTCCAGTGTTGATATGAAGCTTTGCTGTTGCAATGGAAGTTTGTTTCCTGCAGCATAACTATTTCTGGCCGGTGGGCAAGGATATGCTGCAGGACCAGCCTGTTTCGCAGTGGTGTTGCACATCCTCTAGCGTTTAATGAGAGAAGGTTTATTGAGGTGCTCATTATTTTTATGGTTTAGTTTTATTTGGTGCGGTATTCCTCACTTCCTTTATGGATAGTTATGCTGCCGCTGGGATTCAAGCCCGTTTATCAGGTAGTATATCCTTTTCCTGAGATTGGTGGTTTTTCTCCCTCTTTTTCCTGCCAGAATAGTTCTTAATTCTTCCAGCTGGGTGATAAGGCCACTGATGTCAGCGGTGTAGTCATAGGCTGTCAGCAGTTTTTGTGAAGAGCCTCGAACTTTTTTAAGAAAGCTCTGAAGCTGCTCACTTGTAAGTGGGCCTTCAGTGTGAGGAAGACCTGCATTTCCAGTTTCCTCTTCATCATCTGAGGACTCAAGAAGCTCGATCTCTTCATCCCCTCTACAGGCTGTTGGGAGGGTTCCAGAATGCTTGGAGGCAAAGGTTCCCTGCTGCAGCTGTGCTGGTTTGTCTTTGGCTTTTTTTCCGTTTTTGTTTCTTGCTCCTCTTCGTTATTTGTATCATTATCAGAGTTAGTTAGTTGTCTGTGTTCCGTTTCCTTTTCTCTAGGATTGCTTTTAATCGATGTTGGTGGAGGTTCTTCCGAAAGTTGGGTTTCTTTAGTGCTACCACTTGATTTTGTCTCCTCGGTACTGGACTGAGAGCTGTTTCCTTGAGATCTTTGTTGTTTGTTAGGGATGCTCTGTTTTTTGGGGTTGGCTGCTTGCTGCTTCTGATTCTCTGATCCACTAGGGTTGGTAGTATTGTTAACTGGTTTCTCATTTCTGGGTACATACGGGCATAACTTCCTTACATGGCCTTCTTCGTGGCAGTAAAAGCACTGAGCAGCAACAGTAATATAAAAGGTGTAGGTTACTCCGTCTATTTCTGTGTTGATTATTTTGGGTATGGAGCCGATTGTATTGTCGCCAAAGTGCATTAGAGCCTGTTTTCTAAAGCTCTTGATGTGAGCGAATTCAGACCTAGTTGTAGAGGCGCATAGCGTTCGGATTTTACCTGTCACTGCGCCGTATTTTGATAGTAATCCGCGAAGCATTTGATGGCTTATTTCCGGTGGGACATTTGACACTGTTACTTTTGTGGGAGCAAGTGCGATTGGTGAGACATTCACGTGGCATGCTCCGATGTCTATTCCCTTTTCAATTAATGTCTCAGACCAAGATGCGTTGTTAAAGTACATTTGTACGGTTCCGGCAACTCTTGAAATGTGAGTTATATTTTTGGGGGGAACATGTTGAGCTACTGCGTCTAGATACTTTTCCAGTGGGGTATTTTCGATTGCGAAAATTACAATTCCGTTATCTCGGGAAAAGCGGTTGGCTAGGTGAACGTTTGTACGCGCGGTGGTCGTTGTTGCAGTAGTATTAATTCGCGCAGAGGTATTAGCTACAATGTTAGAATAGGAGACAGAGAGTACTGACCTTTGTCCGTTGTTGTCCGGGGGGGCTGAGACTGATGTCTTTTCCTTCTCTGGAGCTGTGGCTGGCGTCTTTTCCTTGATCGGAATTCTGCGACCTTTGACCGATTCCTGCTGAGCTCGGGCGTGGACCGGCTGCTGCTGGTGGTGATATGCTGTGGTTTATACTGGCCATTGCGTCAGGCGAATAAGGGGAAACGCAAGCTATCACAAATATCCCGGTACTTGAAGGCATACCAGGCATACCGTTGTAACAATAAGCACACGAACAAAGAAGATTTTAAAATTTAATATAACGTTTCCTAGCTTCACAAATTTAGAAAACTAATTTTTTAACGCGATAGATTAGGTGCTTACGATTATGTAGGTATAAATCTTGAAGTTGATTGACGTATTCGACCGCACAAAATACAACTTTAGGCAAGAGCGACCTTGGACACGTCTGCATACTTCAGCGTCGCGACTATAGATAGATAGAGAGGTTTGTCTATATGTTTGTGTGTGTGTGTGAGAGAGAGAGAGAGAGAGAGAGACAGAGTAATTTCCCTCTAATTTTCACTCTATTTATATTTCACTATATTTATATTGAGATAAATATAAATATTTGTATAATTTTTTTATTTTATTTTATTATTTTTTTATTTTATTTTATTATTTTTTTATTGTTCTTTCAAATATTTAGATATGACAATGATCACATATTCAGTATATTATTTTATATACCGAATATGTCACAAAGTGCTGAACCTTGTGACAAGATTCAGCACTTTGTGCTACATATAATGAGATTTAAATAATAATGATGATAACAGTTTTTTTATATAGCAATCATAATAATAATTTACAATTATATTGTTCAGAGTTACATAAGTTGTATAATATTACATGTTGTAGTTTACTTTTTTTTTTCAAGTTTGAAAAGGTGTGATTATACAACAGTATTTACACATATGCAATCTGAATATTATGTGTCCTTATTTTCACAAACATACGGTGTAAACTCATGATTTACTTTTAAAATAATTATTTTTTTTACATTGCATACATTTGTTACAGTTATTATATACATTACATACATTTGTTTACATATGATACATTACTTACATTTGTTTACATATGATATTTACATTATGTACATTGGTTTACATATAATACATACATTACATACATTGGTTTTCATGTGATACGTACATTACATGCATTTGGTTACATATGATACATCTTGGATGAGAACTAATTTCTTTGCTTTCATCCTATTAATATAATAATAATAATAATAATAATAATAATAATAATAATAATAATAATAATAATAATTTTAAAAAAATTTAAATAATAATATATTTATTGATTGCTAAAATATTTATACATACAATAAACATCTTGTGTGACATTGCTTCTTATAATTTTACAGAGTTCAGCACTAAGTGCTGCAATTCCTACACTGGATTTCAATTAAAATTTTTAATAATACTTTTTTGCCTTTATATTATGTATTTACAACACATGTTCTTCTAATATTAACAGTGAATATTATACAAAATTTTTGTACAATTTTTTATTTTATTTTTATTTTTATTTATTTATTATTATTATTATTTTTTTAAGTTTGAGAAAGAATGATTATACATACAAATTTCTGCATTTGCTTATAAGTATTACTTGTAGATGAGTGAGGCAAGTTAATCCCACCTACTTCGAAGCTTGGGTTAGCTTTTAAGAAGAGAGTGGGATTTAGCCTTCACTATTTGTGTTGTTGCTACTGTTTATGTATGGGATGTAGACATTTGATGCTAGTAATTTGTGATGTGTATATTAGTGTTAATGGTTTCTTAACTTCGTTGGTATATTTTCCAGAGTTCGTTTTTTAATGTTCTGTAGTTATCTATGTGTTTTAACTTTCTTTGTAGGTTGTTGAGTTGCGTTGGTATCTGATGTGATCTCACAAATGAACCGTATGAGTTGTTGAAGGGTGTGGGGATGTAGAGAGTTGTTGTAGGTCGTGTTATACGATATGTTTCTCTGTTGTTTCGATAGATGATGTTGAAGTAATTCCTTGTCAATGTCATGTAGTGTTTCAGGTTTTTGATGCTCAGAATTCTGTGTATCGCCATGTGCTTGTCGGATATTGGTTGTTGCGTGTAAGGTGTCCAGATCACTGTTGACACGATTTTCCTGTGTAGTGTTTCTAATTTTGTTAGGTGGCTGTTTGATGTATTTGTGTAGACTGTTATTCCGTATCTGAGTATGGATTCACAGATACCGTGATATAGGAGTTTTTTATGTTGGGTGGAATAATGTCTTTAACTTGGGATAGTTTTGCTAGGATGATCCTGAGTTTGGTGTGTAGGTATTCTATATGTTTTGTCCATTTAAGGTGGGAATCTACATAGAGACCGAGGTATTTTGCGTGTGTTACAGGTTTGATTTCGGAACATTGGCAGGTATTTTTGTTGTTAATGCAGCGGTATGTGTGACAATGTATCGATAGTGATGCGGGGCGTATGATTCTTGGGTTGTGTGTTGTCAAATCTGTGTTTTGGTGCCGTTGATTAGAATTGTGTTTTGGTGGAAGTATGTTGTGATTTTGTTTAGGTCTTGTTGTGCTTTGCAGAGAGCTGTGTTAATGTCTGTGTGGATTGCTAGTAGTGCAGTGTCATCTGCGTATTGAAATATTTGACTTCTTATGGATATGTTATGAACATCGTTAATGTATATGTTGAATAGAGTGGGTGATAATATAGCACCTTGAGGTACACCGTGTTTTACTTGTATACACCGACTATGACATGTACCTGTTTTTGTTACTTGTGTTCTATTTGAGAGGTAGTTCTTGAACCATGTATCCACTGTTCCTCTTATACCTACTGAGTATAGTTTGGTGAGTAGTATGTCATGTTCAAGTGTGCCAAATGCTTTGGTTAGGTCCAGCAGTATAAGGACGGCATACTTGCTTTTGTCGAGAGCTTTGTTTATTGTGTCGGCGATGTCTTCTAATAAAGTAATGGTGCTTTTTGTTTTCTGAAAGCGGTATTGGTTTTGTGAGATGATGTTGTACTTCTGTAAATAGTTTTGTAGTCTGGTGTGTGTTATATTTCTAGAATTTTTGAGATGACTGGTAGTGTAGCTATTGGTCTGTAGTTCTGAGTATCGTTTCTTTTACCATGTTTGTATATTGGCATAATTACTGCAGTTTTTAGTTGTGGAATAATGCCGGTGTCGAATATTATGTTCACGAGTTTCAAAAGTATTGGATTTATTTGTTAAAAGTGTGTTATAAGGTCTGTGAGTCTTATTTTGTCTATTCCTGGAGTGGTCTTTGGGTTTAGTTTTAGGAGTGCTTCTTTCAGTTCCTCTTTTGTTATGGGTGGAAAATACGTTTGTTGTTGACTTTGTGTTGGTAGTTTTTTGTTGATCGTTGGTAGTTTGTCTTTTTTGAGTTGCGTGATGATGTTTGTGAAAGCATGGTTGAATGAGTCTGCTAGTTCCTCTTGGTTTATGTCCTGACCGAAGCTTTTTGCAATAAAATCTTGTGCTGAAGTTTTTTTTATTACGGGTCACTAATTCGTTGAGTGTAGCCCATGTTTGCTTAATGTTGTCGTTATATTCCATGAATTTTTGGAAGTAGTAGCGTCTTTTTGCTCCACGAATTTTTGTTGTTAGTTTATTTCTTCTGTTTTTGTATAAGGTTTGTAAATGTGTGTTACTGGGTGACTTTTTAAGTTTTTTCATAGATTTTCTTTTTCAGTAATAGTATTTAGTATATCGTCATTTATCCATGGATTGTTGTCTGTTTGTCGCCTCGTTTGTGTAGGTTGTGTTGCTTTTTTTTGTATATTTCTGTGAAGTTTAGTTGAAAATCCTCGTATAATGTTACAGGATCGTTTATTTTAAGTAGGGAATTCCAGTCTGTATTTTTTACTTGGTTATCGACAATGCTCTTTAGTATGATCGAGTTTTGTCGACTTTTATGGTGGTGGGAGGGAGGGTAGGAAGCGTAATAAAACGAAGTTGAGACAAAGTAGTGATCGGCAATTTTGATGTTTATTACTGATGATGTATATGTATGGATGGGAGCCGATAGACTGATATGATCAATGCATGATTGTTTTAGTGAGTTATTGGGTATTTCTTCTCTTGTTGGGGAGTTAATGGTAGGGTTTATGTTGTACTCACTTAGTATATCAAGATATGTGTTAGTGGTTGAAGAAGCGTGGTCAAGTGTATTTATGTTAATGTCTCCTATTAGGATGAGCCTGTGTGTTGTACGCGGTTCGATGCCGCTTAGCCATGTTTCTAACTCGTGAAGAAAACTGAGTGGATTATTATATGGGGGGTCTGTATATTGTGTTTATTGTGTATTTGATACTATTGTGGCTATTTGTGAGTTCCAAAATTAGTGTTTCCGCATGTTCGAAGTGAGTTTGTTTTTCTGTCACATTGTATTTTTCTTTGATAAATGCCACAATTCCACCTCCTCTTTTGTTAGGTCTGCATAAGTTGTAGGTTTGATAATTATTTATGTTGTGTGCGTAAATTTCTCTGTCGTTTATTGCAACTTCGGTCAGTATTAGCGCATCTATGTTTATCATGGTATAATTGAGCTGTGTTATCAATGTAAGCCAGTGTTTTTTTATACTTCTTATGTTTGTGTGTATGATAGTGAAGTTGGTGTTGGTGGAAATGTTGTCTGACCATTTCTTCAGAGAGTCAAAGACCTTGAAGTTTATGTTGTCTGAATGGATATGTTTGCCCATGTTTGAAATCTCCATTATATAGTTTTTAAATGAGTTCTAGTCTTATTCTTAAGGATGTAAAGGGTTAGTGTATTATATTGGTAGGCTGTGTAAGTCGGATTCACTTGTAATTATGTATACTCGAGTGTTTTCATTCTTTCTCAAAAATATCTGGGAATTCTTTGTCCACAGGAACTTGTAATTTTTCTCTGTTTTTGTCTTCCTTGCTTGGTATAGAAGATTTTTGAAGTATGGAGTCCAGTGTTCCGTTATATAGATTGGTGTTGGGAGTTTCTTATCAGTTAGTATCGTTGTTGTCGGCCTTGTTTTCTTGCTTGCTGTAAGAATGGAGTCTCTCAGATTTCTGTTGGTAAAACGAGCGATGATTGGTTGCGGTCTCTCTTTATTTTTTTGTGGGCCTCGGTTGATATTGGTGATATATGTGGTTGCGATTTGAATTCCAATTTTTCTGTCGATTAGTTGCATGTTTATGCTTAAGTCTTCTGTATTTTCTTTCGTTATTTCCTCAATTTGAAGTTCTTTTTTTCTTTCTTTTTGTTGCATGTGTTCCATTTGACACTTGAGCGTGTTTACTTCTTTCCGCAATTCTTGATTTTCGCGTTGGAGTGTTTCTTGCGTTTCTATCGCTACCGTTAATTTAGTGTTTATTTCTCGCACGGTTCCTAACATTTCTTCAGAGGTCTCGTTATTGTACTGTATGTAATGTTCATACTCCTCGAATTTTTTGTTAATTTGTTCCATGTGTGCATTTAATAAGTCTTTCACCATGAGTTTAAATGAATCAAAGTTATCTATAGTTTTAGGATCCGGAAGCGGCTTACCTTGATGTGCGTCTTTACTTTTCTTTGGTGTCTGGTCTTTGTTCTTCGTTTTCTCACGGCACTGTTGACATCGCCATTAGGTCCGTTTCACAGCTCCTTTTGCTTTCCACGTGCTTTCTGAGATCCCTGAACAGTGGAAATGTTGTTTTTTGTTACATCTGGAACACTGCGGCCCGTCCCCTTCATCACTTAATGGCTTATTGCATTTCTTGCAGCTCATTTTGCTTGAACTTCGCTGTGTCGGTGACCTTTAGCCTTTCTTCCCGTTAGCGACTATAGTGCGACTGTTAAGATGGCGACGTTCTTTGTTCTTCGTTGACTGGTGACTGCAGTACACTCTATGAACTTCCAACACTAAAAATTTTAATCTTACTTATCCGATTTTGGTAATTTGAACGTCCCTATCTTCAGCGTGACTAGTAGAATTAAATAGTAGCACTTTCAAGTTAGAAACATGAGTTAATTTACACTTTAAACCTATAAAACTAGGAGCAGCGATACAGCATACGTGCATCTGTCTGCCTACACAGCACCCTCTGCGATCCCTCTGAGTATCATGGCCTTGTCATGGTAGTGGGGCCCTGCTTGTTTCAGTGATGTTGAAAGCTATGCTGACGGTAGCATAACTACCACCAGGATCACCCTTTGTCAGACAGATCACAACTGAGGAGCTAGAATAACAGTGTTCCATCCCCCATCTCAATGGTCAAAAAATAAGAAGAAATCCATACCGGATCAATCGATCTATTGTGATTTGTCAAAGGATATAGAATCATAAAAGAAACAAAAACAAATGCAAAATATCATTATCACTAAAGAAATTATCGGTGCACAAGCTAGAAAATTAAAAAAACTGGAGTGCACCTGGCAAATACATGGATTTTGGTGAAAGCATCTAGCCCGTCTACATGATTGAATGGCAGAACAATTTAATTATTTGTTGTAGTCATGTTCAGTGGAAAACTGGGTGATATCTGGGCATACTTTTCTCTTCATGAAAGATAAGAATAAGAGTGTGGACCCAAGAAATTATCGTTCAATAATGCCTACCAACTATGCTTAAGCTGTTCACTGCAATCATAGAAAATTTCGTATAAACGTATAAAAATTTCGTATTTATCAGATAATCAGATTTATCCGATTGAACAAAAAGGCAATTTTCAAAAATCTAGGGGAACAAAAGATCAGATCCTTATTAATAGCATGATCCTCAGAAATTCAAAAAGATGGAATACTGATTTGAAGAATATATCCCTCCCTCCCGCACTCCTGAATCCTAATATCACTACTAATTGGAATTAGCAAAAATAAATGTTCGTTTCTGGCTGCTGCTATGAAATTATGGAAAACAAGTTTAATAATGAATAATGAACGATTCGGAGATATCAGCATTAAGCGTAGAATTCCTTGTGATTATTGCTGTTAAACATTTCTTTGATATACATTTGTTGATGATTTTGAAGAAAACAAAACTTGGATATAAAATTCCTAAATATAATATTAAAATTTTCCATCTGTTGTATATGGATGACTTGAAATTATATGGAAAATCAGCACAATAAAAGCAATTTCAGCTAACGAACACTGTAAATACCTAGGAATATTAGAAGCGAGTAATATTCTCCACTCGAAAGTTAAACAACAGGCATCAGCTGAATAGACCGAAAGAGTTTGAAATATTCTGACTAAACGAGTCAGAACAAAACTAAGAGGTAAACACAATTAGAGCAATGAATTCTTGGGCTATACTGTTGATCCGATACAGATGGCATAATAGATGGAAAGATTAATGCCTATGCATCATTTATTACATCCACGAAGTGATGTTGGCCGGTTGTACCTCCCAAGGAGAATATGTGGACTGGATCTACTGCAAGTAAGACAGATTGTGCTAGAAAAGGAAGAAATTATCTTTGAAAGTCTACAGTGACAACAGCTCTCAGCAAATGCGTCAAGCAGTTACTCAAGAGGGCTTTGTAAAAGCAAAGGAAATAAATCCAATTTCAAAAAGGAACAGCAAAATAACCGATATTTGGTGGAATTTGAAATTCCATCAAATATCGGTGTTACATTTGAAAAAAGGCGTTGCATTGGAAAAACAAACCCTTGCATGGATAATTTCTTCGAGATACTGAAAAAACAACTTACCTGAACAAGACATGGAAATGGTTACAATATAGATATATTAAAAAAAAGAAAAAAATTAAAAGCTCCCTCAGGATGCTAGACTCAGTATAGCGGAGAGAAATTAGACTTATTAATTACCATTCTCCTATCATCTCATCCCCAGCCAATTTCGCACAGACGTTTGGTTTCCACAATATGTGTATAACAAATATTTTCATTGGAAATGCTCATCTGAAATAGCATCAATAATTCCTCCACTCAGTAATAAGCTCTTTGGAAAACGTGCAGCTGTTGCTGAACATCCCTTCACAGTGGACATAGAAACGAACAGAACAAGTTTCTTTTCCTCCTCCTTCATCCCTGCAACTGCTGTGCTGTGGAACAGTCTTCCTCCCTGTTGTGTTTACAAAGGAATACAATATGCAGTCTTTTAAATCAAATGTATACAAGTTCCTATTTTCCAAACCCACTATTCATACGCGGTACTGATGTACTACAGGTTGTTGATCAACCAAGCTCTCGTGTATGGGCTCAACATAAAAAAAAGTTTGAGAGTCCAACTAAGAAGAGAACTTAAATCTGAAATTTCACAAATGAGTGAAGATATTACAATTTCAGCTAAGAGAGAGTGCATCAACGAACAGTGCTGATGCAAGTTTTCCACTTGGTTATATTATAAATTAAAGATGCCAAGGAATTATATTCTGGTTCAATTCTTTATTTAAGTGTAAGCAAACATAGTTTGTGCCGAGAGTATTTTCAGGACAGGGCAACTCGTATATAGAGGCTAATGACTTCACATCACTTGTCTTATTATCCCATAATGCAAAGCACATATCATTACGGACATGTATAATACTATGCATTAGGGGAATAGTCACTTCCCAGACTATTCAGATTTTAATAAGGTGTGACACCTTTTGGCTACTTGTATATGGAAATATGGCTTTTGCATTACTTCAACCTTGAATCACCTCTTGGTCTGGCTTCCACTCATGAGATCTCAATAAAGGTCAAAACAGGTCTGGGTAGTGACCCTGCCCATAATGCAAGGATGGGGACCCTTTGGCACACCAACGACGTTGTCCAGCAGGCAACCCATGGCTCACCTTAAAAAAAATAAAATAAAAAAAATAAAAAAATAAATAAATATCAAACATTAAAATGAAGGGGATAAAAATCTCTTGTTGTTTTACAGCCAGTAAGCGAAACTCTAAGATCGAGAACTACGATCTATGAGTTTCATGCCGAAGAACTATCGGCGAATCCAAGCGTAAGTGACCACTTGATAGTACAACAAGGGATTTTTATCCCTTAATTTTAATTAAGGTCGCCAGAAAAATAGCCGTTTGGCTTTTCATCATAGTTAAATATCAAACATCTTCTCTGAGTTGTATATTTTAACTTAATAGAATACAATTTTATTAAAAAGAGCGATACCAAATAAAAATGCAATAAAGAAACAAACAATATCAACTGTTTTAGTAATAATAAGTAATAAGAAAATGAAACAAATATCCAATTTCCAAGCCATCTGTCTCAGCGATATACTCACGTACAGGTGTTCTCCCGTTCAGTTGTTGCATTATTCGCCAGGCAGCCAGATGTGTAGGGACTCATTTACCTTCATTTTATATATTTTTTCGTCTTTCATAAAGAACGTATCGGTGAAGTGTGTGTATATGTGGATTTGTATTTAATTAAATTGTAACTCATTGAAATATGGATTGGAAGTATTCATTGTCAATTGGTATGATTCATTTATTAGATATACAGGAAAACCTCGCTCGAGTAATTAATTCATCAATTAATGAACGCTCTAAGCGAAATCGCGTTGAGCGAATACAACAAATAATAGGAATAATTATCCATCATCATTTCATTCATCAGTTAGCATAAATTTGGGACAAAATTACTGTACAAGCTATATTAGAGGATAAAATCATGAAAGTTAATAAAAATCATTTGCTTAAATTTTTAGTTAATATCTAAACATTTGATTGAGCTACGTTATTACAAAAAATCAAGTAAAGATGTTTGAATTGTGCTCGACATTTTCATCTTGTCATGCAATTTGCGATAGATGGATCGCTTTATTTAGAATTTGGAGGGCATCGAAGTATCAGGATCAGCATCAAGCAAAATTTCCTTAGCATACTAAATGCGATTAAAAACTAGCTCAAGTTCTTTTGCAGTTAGCGCCTTAGTCATATTCATTATCTTCTTCATATGCACGCTGTTCTTCTGGTCGAAGGAGATCATTCTCGCTTAAACGTTCTGAATGGGAATTAAGCAAGTTTATCATATCCTCATTATCCACTTCATTAATTCCAAGTTCTTTTCCAAGTGTGCTGATTTCTTCAATAATGTGTTGATGTTGGATTGTGCGCACGGTAAACTAACGTAGGCTTGAGTTTAAAGTGGCCTTCCGCGTTGCCTCCTAATAAAAGCGTAAAACGATATTTAGATACTTTGTATCCTGGTTGAGATGCTTCAGTTTTAGCTAGGAAAGTTTTTGTTGGCATACGCTTCCAAAAGAGACTAATTTCGTCGACGAATATTTGCCAATCGTCATAATCACCCTCTGAATTATCCTTTGCAATTCTTCAGGAAACTTCGCTGCAAAATCTTTATCAGTACTAGCACATTCCCCAGTTATTCTTACGTTATGCAGTCCAGTTCGATTTTTAAAATTGTCAAACCATCCTATACTCGCAGTAAAGATTTCACATTCCTCTTGAAATTTGGTTTTTCTCAATGAGTTAGAAATAATTAGAACTTTTGCCTGAATATTCCCTGTACTAAGAAGTATTTTTTTTTATTATAATCCTCAATCCAGAGAGATAAAAGACACTCTATCTCGATCATTAAATGGCTTCTATTTCGGGTGATCGGCATGCTTAAAGAAGCAGATTCAACTATTCCTTGTTCTTTATATTCTTTGCTCTTATTTAATTTCATCAAAACTGTAGACTCGCTGTATCCCAGCTCTCGCTCAATTTCATGTCTGTTAATGACTTCCAGGTTTTTTGCTCGTTGCAAATTGGCAACAAAAAATTTTTACCTAACGTAAAAAAAACGTGTTAACTGATTAATCACTCACTTAAATCGGGAAATGGTATTATTTCACTCAATGGCGCGAAATGATTATCGCACATATCGAATTCGCGTTAACCGATGTTTCCCTGAGAATACAAATTTTCTTTACATTGCCATAAACACAAGTTATTGTTAAAACTATATGAAATGAATTATCAATATTCAGAATTATGAAGTGTTACATGTACGTGATTAGATGACATGCATACCCTTCTCTTTCATTTGCATGTGTGTAGGTAGGCTTATAATTGTACTAATTTTTGGTTTGCTTAAACTTGGTAAATGTATGCAGAGAGTGATTATGATGAGATTTTCTGGGTCGAAATTATAATTTTTGTCAGTGTCCATACGTCTCTGTGGACATTTTTACACTCCATGATTCAATTTTCATTAAAGTTGGAAGCTGTATGAAGAAAGCAATTACTTTTTGTATGTACATTGTGGTTGTGCAACTTTGTCATTCAGTTATAATTTACGTTTTCCCTTTTGCCTTTCGTTTTATTCCGTTCTTGACTTCCTTTCTTTCTTCCTACTTTTTTCTATTCGTATTTATGTTATATATAAATATACCATTATCATATATATTTATTTGCTGCCCTTTACATATTGAATACAGAATATCACAACCACCAGCGAAGAAAAATAAACATTCAAATGAAGAGGATTTATAGAATTTAAAGAATACTGCACTGAAACATTTTTTATGGTTAAGATAGACAAGAAAGCATTATTCATTTTATGTTCCGAATCAATTGTTTGTAGGACTTCTTCTGTAAAGAGATATTTTAAAACTGTTCATAAGAAATAAAAGTGAGCAAGAACAAAGAGAATTAATTTCTCATGAACTGAGGAAGACAAAAAAAAAAAGCAGTCCGATACTTTGATGAAATTCATTTCAGGTAGGCTAGTTCCAACGTAGTTACTGCTGTTACTTTTGAAGTTTCAAAAGTTATTGCCCAACATGAAAAACTACTAAACTATATTTTTCTCCTTTACTTTTTGACAGTCTTTCAGAAAAGGTAAAAATTATTCAGTGCATTAAGATTTGTCTGTGAGTAGAAAAACAGGCAAGGATAGGATATTTAAGTTGGAAAGAAGTACAGCAGAACAATTAACAAACGATTTGCTTCGTGTAAGTTATATTCTGTTTGTGTTGACGAGACCATAAACATTACATCATCATCAGCTAGGCTAGCAATCTTTGCTCGATTTTGTAGGGTTGACGAAATATGCGAAGATATGATTAACCGTGTAATACTACCTGAGGGTAATACTGGGGTTGAAATATGTAAAGAAGTTATGAACGAATTATCTTTTCCGCAAATTGATATTTCAAAAGTGATATGTGTCACAATATATAGTGCATCCAGCATGATTGGTAAGGAAGCAGGATTTACAAATCTGCTTGCAAAACATGTTGGTCATCCATTGATAGGTTTTCATCGCAACATACATGAGGAGATTTTATGTGCAAGAGCTGGCCTAAAGGAACTTCAAGAAGTGCAAATGGTAACCAAGGTTATTAACTACATTTATGCACGTGCTTTGAATAAGACAATTTCATAATCTAGTGAATGAGGTGTACTCAGTGTTCAGAAGATTAATAATGTACACTGGCATTTCTTGGCGTAGTCCAGGTCTTGTTCTGAAACGATTTGTTGAATGCCTGGATGAGATAAATCTCTTTTTGAATAATCAACAAATGTCTAATAAAGAAATGTATGAAATCGTGTGGGTTTGTGAACTGATGTTTTTTTGCAGATTTTTGTGGCCATTTAAATGACTTGAACCTCTGGGAAGAGTCTTGATGTTATGTTTGATGATATCAGGGCATTTGAAATGAAACTAGGAGTTTTTAAGAGGGGATGTAGACAGTGAGAGATTTAGTTATTTTCCAAACCTATAGAAATGCATCGATGATCTCCAAAGGGATGACAAAAGAGATCGGTAATGTCTTCAAAAAGTTATTTTTATTTCTTTACAGTTTACATTATGTTAACTGTTAAGCAGTTCTTTCTAAGATTTGTTAAGTTCAGAAAATTAGAAGAGACTGCAAAATTCATTAGGTTTCCGGACACTATAAAACTGGACGAATTAAACTTGCAGATATTTTCGTGGATATATATGGATGAATTTCAAATGCAGTTGGTTGATTGTCAAAGTAGCTTAATTTGGAGGAAGAAATTTGTTGACTTCAGTGTTGACTTGGAAAATATTGAAAAGGAGCGATTAGAGATGGGAGTAACAGACAGAAGTGCGAAAAACGAGGTACTAAGGACTTGGAATATTATTACAGAAACTTTTGTATGTTGAAAAACCCTGGAAATAGCATTGGTATCCGTTATTGCATCTACATATTCTTGTGAATCATTGTTCTCAGTGAAGAACTTTGTGAAGTCTCGTAACAGGAGTAGCCTTACAGATGAAATTAGTAGCGCATGCATATCTCTAAAGGTTACAAAATATAAACCTGCTATAAATTATCTGTCATCAGTGATGAAGCTGCAGAAGTCTCATTGATGGTAACATAAATAAAACGTTCACTATTTTTTTTTCCCTTCGTCGTAAGGGATTAAGAATTAATAAAAGAATATCAGTAATTTTAATTTCTTTTATTGTGTTTTAGTCAAATAAAACGATAATTATGAGATTGAGTACTGTAATATATTGAAACATTTTCAAAAAACTTGTCTGATTAATATTTATAAAATTTTTTTTTAAAAATTAAAAAAATCAGAATTATTGTTTACTCTTTTGTTGATGGTAAACATTTGTCTTTAAAATTGTGTGGCTGTATATGGCAGCTAGTACACTTAAACGCAAATAAAAAATATCCACGCTATCAACATGGTTTTTAAGTAAACATTCCGTCACAATTGCTCACTATTGCAATATTCTTTGATTTTACAGCTCTAGTGTGATCTTTGATTATTTGAAAAGTTTTCCCAATACTTAAAAGACACCAAATAATAATGTTACCCAATATTTCGTTTGGCATGTGAGAAACTTTTGCATCAAAGATTTAGCGATTTTGACACGCACAGTTAAAAATGCCCTCCCGTGACAACAACAATTAACCAACAACAAAACAACAATTAAACATCAACGAAGTGACTCCATATGTTCTACAAAAAACGACATTACTTGGAACAGTCCATATTTACCTGGCTACCTGACAGCCTATTCTTAGATTCTTGTAGAATCTGAATTGCTCTGTGTCACCAGTCAAATTGTTGTTTGAAAGATGTCTTGTTTTGACTGTGTATCAATTATGTGAATAATAATAATAATAATAATAATAATAATAATAATAATAATAATAATAATAATAATAATAATAATAAACTGGAAAGTGGCTGATATATGAAACACATTAATTCCATACTTTGCACCCTCTGCAGGTTACTGTACTGTAATACAGTTTTCTTTTAGTACTGCCATGGCATTTAATTTATAGTAATAATTTAATTCGTTTGTCTTATTGTCTAAGAACGGGATTCAGATTTAAAAAAAATATGTTTAGGCCATACACAGGAGGTTGGTTGGTTGGTCAACCTATAGTACATTAGTACCGTGTATGGGTAGTGGGTTGGGAAAGGACGAATTTGTTTACATTTGATTTAAATGACTTTAAATTTTATTCCTTGTGAAACACAGCAGGTGGGAGACTATTCCACAGTGCAGCAGTTGCAGGGATGAAGGAAGAGGAAAAGAAACTTGTTCTGTTTGTTTCTAGGTGTACTGTGAAGAGATGCTGTGCAGCAGCTGCACGTGTTCCAATGAGCTTAGTACTGGGCGGAGGAATTATTGATGTTATTTTAGATGAGTATTTCCCATGGAAAACTTTGTTGAATATACATACTGAAGAGACCATACGTCTGTGTGAAAGTGGAGGGAAAGAGTTGGTAAGGGATGGATCATTAATAAGTCTAATTGCTCTCCTCTGTATTGAGTCGAGCATTTTGAGAGAGCTTTTAGTGGCCCCACTCCATATATGGGAGCAGTATTCAATAGCTGGGCGGATTTGTGATTTGCATAATGTTAATAGCTGTTCGGGGTGAAGTAACGTCTTGAGCGAAAGAGATATCCTAGTTTTTTTTGAGGCTGAGGATGCCAGGAGAGGTTTGATGTGAGGGTGATTCCAAGAAGCGAGATCTCGAATTGTCTGGAAATTTGGGTATCGTTAAAAAGGATATGGGAAGAAATAGTTCTTTTTTATGGGAAATAGTACAGAGCTGGGTTTTATTGGCATTGAAATTTATGAGGTTATCGAACCCCATTGTAGAATGGCTTGGAGATCGGAGTTGAGGGTGGTGGTGGTTGATGTTCTGTAGGTTGAGGTGAGTTGTGTAGGATAAGGCTTATCAAATGCAAGCGAGGAGTGTAGCGTGCTGTCGTCTGCAAAACTGTGTTGCAGTAGGTCATTGATATATAGCAGGCAGAGGGTTGGTGAGAGGACAGAACCTTGCGGGACCCCAGCATTAATTGAGTGGTGAGAGGATAGGCCTCTCATCACTCAATTAATGTCGCCCACCATCACACACAGTGTGTCCAGACAGAAATCGGGAAATCCAACTATAGAAATCCTGGGTCAGATTTAATGATGGTAGTTTGCCTAGTAGACCTTTGTGCCAGACCCGGTCAAAAGCTTTGGAAATATCTAGTGCAACCATTTGAGATTCGCCAAACCTCTCCATAGCATTTGTCCAGAGATGGATGAGGTATGTGAGTAGATCTCCTGTTGATCGGCAGTGGCGGAAGTCGTATGGCGGTCATTTATTTGGTGAGTGTCTTCAAGATAGTGCATCAAGATTTATGCTAATAGATCATTATATAAAATTTTGTAGTTGTTATTAAAGCGGTTTATAAATTCTCTTTGTTGTAAAGTATCTAAAGATCGGAAACATTTATTGATGAAGACGTAGACAACATGTGGACTTGACAGTTTTCAAGTTCAAGAACTGCACTTAATTTAGGTCAACAAATATCAAGAAAGTATGTCTCTTTTATTTAAATAGGCTTCAGTTACAGTCAAATTGTTTCTCCTAATCGAAACGTTATGTTACATTTTGCTTTGTTTGATCCATACGAGGAGAGCGCCATTGAGTTGGATGAGTTGTTTGTAGGGGGATTTGCACGTATATGGACAATTTGGAAGCAGCTCTATAGTAGTAATTGCTGTTAAAAGTTATTTTTGTAGTTCCTTTTGAGACAGGAGACATAAAAGAACGAATTCGGAGACCAGTAAATTTATATCCTATTGGAAACCTTATTTATAAGGAAAACTTTTTTCCTTATATATATATATATATATATACAGGGTGTTCGGGATAAATTTGACATATTTATAATTAATTATATTTTTACGTACGTTACATGTATTAACACACACTTCTCTTCATTTAAAAGTTTGGACCCTTCTTCATTCATATACAAGATGTCAGAAAAGATGGATAGCTGGAACCCACCTGAATCATGGAAGAGAATAACTTGTATCATGATGATTCGTGCCCGCCATCAAAATAAGGATATTACGACTGCTGCCCAATGCTCCCTGAATACAGTAAAAACAATCAGGCATGAACTAGAGACTTGCAATGGTGACTACGAGGATGTAGCAAGAAGAAAGATCCCTAGCAGACGATCTGATTGCGTTCGTACAGCAGAATTCCTCGCAAATCTGCAGGAACAGGTGTTGAAGAACTCTGGCATTGGAATTCGGGCTTTGTTCGTGGAGTTGCTAACTGTAGTCAAGCCCTGGATAACAAGGGTAGCCAATGGTAGGCCGTATGTATGGCAGCAGGATTCGGCCCCTTGCCACACCTCTGGGAAAAGTCAAAAATGGTTGTCTGAAAATTTCTACGACTTCACCAGTCCAAATGTTTGGCCTCCAAACTCCCCAGACCTTAACCCCATGGATTATTTTGTATGGGGCGCAGTTGAAAAAGACACCAATCGCACTTCCAGTAATACAAAAGCCCAGTTAATGGATAAAATTAAAACAGTTTTTGCGGCCCTTCCCAGGGAGACTGTAGCATCAGCTTGTTCGAGGTTCCGAAGCAGAATTGAAGCTGTGATCGATGCTAATGGTGGTTATTTTGAGTAAATCTTGTTGATAGTATTGTAATTAACTCTGCCTGTAATGTTTTTTTGTCAATTCATTAAATTTAATAGATACAAAGAGGATTTTCTTTTTCCTTACGAAACTGTCAAATTTATCCCGAACACCCTGTATATATATATATATATATTTTTTTTTTTTCCTTCTTTCTTTTCTTTCGTTTTGTTTTTAAGAATGAACAGTAGCACACTTCGGAAAGTCTGAATTTCTAAAACTACTCATATTAGTGTAACAATCAGTTGACTGAAACTAGACTGTTTGTTTTTCTTCATCCTGCATTGTTCTAGTCAGTAGACGAATTCGAATATAGAACATTTTTTATCGCGAAGATCGAAAACTGTGTTTTCTTCTAATACCAGAGAAAAGAAGGAAACTGTATTGCGACAAAAAGGAGAACTGATATCATTACTAATGAAAAGAGTCGTTAGAGAACTTAAAATCAACAGTTTATTCTGCTTCTTCTCATGGATAATTGTCTGAAGAAGAGAAATCTTTAGGATATGGTATTAACAATGAATTTTACAGACTACATGACTATTTCTTTCTTCCAGTTTGAGGAAAGATAATTATTTGGGGAGAATGTTATCCATGTATCAGAGTGAACTGGCTTTTAATTGCAACTCATTGTACCGAGTAGTGGAAAGATAAAGTTATTAATTTCTTGACACGATTAGCAAAGGGATTTGCTTTCTTTATTTTGTTTAAAAAATATTTTTATATTCCTGAAATTAAATTTATCAGAGAGAAAGTGTACTGCTTATTAAGTATTTTAAAATAAATTTTATACAAATAATGCAATTTGGATAATTTCTCTATTAATTAAACAACTATATTTCTTTTACAGTTCTCTTCTTATTTAAAAGACTAAGTTAAGTGAATGTAACATATGATATTTGTTTTAAAATCTGGACTAACTGGTACTCTTTTTCCTTGTGTGTGTGTTTTATTTTAAACACTTAAAAAGTTTAGAGATTAGATATACTAAAATAACACTATTAACATTTTAAGTGTTGGAAACACACACACACACACACACACACACACACACACACACACACACACACACACACACACACACACACACACACACACACACACACACACACACACACACACACACACACACACACACACACACACACACACACACACACACACACACACACACACACACACACACACACACACACACACACACACACACACACACCAAACAAAGGAAAAATATATGTATAACACATACATCGATATATATATTTTCATACATAAATTTTCACATGTCCGTTCATTCTCAAACTTCTGCTCTCTGCCCTTGAGAATTATCCCCTAAAAAGAAATCAACTGGCATTATTTTAATTTTAGTTTTTTTTACTGACTAATTCGTTATAAAGTGTTCAAAATCTATGTTAGTATATCTGTAGTAAAGTACTATTATTATTATTATTATTATTTTGATTGAATTTGCATTCAGATAATTATTCAGATAACACCTTGGTCAGGTCTCAGTGTTACTTCTTGCAAAATGATCTGCCCATTGTCACGTGGATCTTTTATTTGTTGTTGCAGTATCTTTCGCCCCGATCTTATCTCTAATCCAATTACTCACTTTCCCTCTTCAATGATAATACCAACTCATGCCCTTCATTTCCTGTTTTGGGGTCTTCAACTTGTCTGTTGGTATTTTAATTAAAGTCATATTTATTCCATATGTCATGATTGGAAGAATAGAACCGCCGAATATTTTTCTTTTTTAGGCAGATTGTGATATTCTATTCGAGTGTGAAACACCCTAGTTTACAATTCACAATATCCTAAAGGCTTCAAAGGATATTTAATCAAATCAAATTCTATCATAACTGGTTCCCAGAGCCTTCTTCCAATGTGATCTTCTGTGTTACATAAACATACGAAGTTATTTTATCGACATTGCATGAATATCGAATCATGTTTGTAATTGCATAGTGAACTTCTTTTAAAACATCAGAGCATATTTATTCTCATATTTATTATATATTATTTTCGTTTTGTCTTTCTTTATATTTAATCCTTTCTTGAAACTTTCCAGTAAATGATCGTCGGTGATGATTAGCTTTTTCCCCCCTTTCGATTACTACAAGTCTTCTCTCTTTTTTATTAATTCTGCATACTTAAATATTGTTTCCGAAGCTGCTACAAATTTTTCATGCAAAATGGTATTTCCCTGTCGAACACTTTTATATTAAAGTTTGGTTGTTGTTTTTTTTGCTGATTTTATAGATACAATTAGTATAGATGAAAAGACCACAGTTCGAGTACCGATGAGGAAGCGAAAAACCATTACCAGGCTTTTCATCTGAAGATGAGCTAGCTGGTCTCATATGGAGTTGGCAAAGTTCCCCACCACCTCTGGTTACTCCAGTTTTTCATCAGCAAAACCGGTAAACTGGCCAGAAGAACACACACACAAAACAATAACCGGAAAATATTATTGCGATCTTCTAACCATACGAGACGAAAACATTCTTGAGAAAAGACCCGGTTTGCAGAAGAACAAAATCATCTTTCATCAGGAAAGTGCACCTGCCCACAAAGGTGTTATGGCAAGAGAAGATTAAGGGATCTGCTCTATGAATTGTTGGAACATCCACGCTATTCCCCAGATTTTGCTCCCTTTGACTTCTGTTTCTTCCCAAAACTAAAACTCTTCCTCGCTGGTCATCGTTTTTCTTCGAATCAAGAGATGATTGCAGATGTAGAGGGATATTTTGCATATCTTACTGAGAACCATTACAGGGACGGGATAATGGCGCTGGAGCATCACTGGAATAAATGTAATAGTCTTAAGGGAGATTATTTTGTAAAATAAAAATACATTTGAAATTATAAATTCGTGATTTCATTGATAGGCCGAGAACATTTCAGCCCACCCCCGTATATTAAGCATTCCTTTAAGTTTTGTGGTCAATTTTTAAGCAAGAGATTCAAAATGGGCTCACCTGCGTTTGGTTTATTATACTACTTGTGTTCGAATTGTTCTGCTGTTGTTTGCTGCGTTCTGTGTTTACGTCTTGCTGTTTAAGATGGAGGTCGATTTGTTTTCCTTATAGTATGGCACTTCCACTCGTGACACTTCGCATTCGATTTTCGCTGGCATGTTGTTCAGACATCCTCAGACATATCAGACATCCTAAACGGAGAAAGTACAGATTCTCTGAAAATTCCTGCATAACGCTTGAATATTTTTGTAAACGATCTGACAAATGAAGGTTTATGCAGTCATATATCAATACACAGATGACATATTTACTCAAACACCCATCAATAGCCTTACAATATTTACAGGCCGACTTGCGCATAATCACTGATTGTCATATTTGTAATTCTATACTATTAAACAGCAAATAAATCTCAAGTCATATTATTCATTAACTCTCGGATGGCTACAGATTTCTCACATATATCATTGAAAAGTCATAATTGATATTGGCAACGATAACAATAATCTATCCTTGCCTAACAATTGGGGTATGATTGTGACTTCAAATACATGGGTCTGTACTCTGATTAAAATATGCGATGGAACACACACAAGAACTATATACACAAAAAGTGCGTAATACTCTTTAAAATGCACTACTAGATATATTACCTCCAAATACTAGGAAAATACTACAAATCTCTGATATACTAAGATATGGTATATTACCCTATCGTTTTATGAAATGAATTTAATGAAAACATTAAACTCATTAAAAAACAGGATGATCTAGAGCAAAAACAGCTCTAGAGTGCTGGTTTTGCTATCATAAATCTGTTCCATGCGTCAGTATATGCCAATAATCGAATTCTGCCTTTATGATATCTAAGACATTAATCTATATTGCTAAAGCAATATTTTTTAAGAAAATACCAAACAAGAAAAATTATCCCATATCAAATCAGAGAACAGACAGCATACAGCAGGCATTACAAGTAAATTATACAAATGCAACCAACCTTTAACTGAATGGAGCAAACCTATTAAATAAACTTCGGTACAATATAAAAACCTTACTTCATATGCTGTGCTATGAACATCGGAACCAAAAAGCAGAGCTTTGTGGTTTCGATGCTCGTAGCAATAGTGATGTCTCGTATTATTAAAGTAGATATATGACAAAAAAGCCATTTTGTTCGGATAGCGAAATTACCTGTTACTTCTTAAAATATCACTCACATACGCCTAGGAAAAAATTATATTAAAGCAACTGATATAACCACAAGAACAACCATATCTTAAAATACTTTAACCTCGTGAAATATAAGTGTTTTAAAGGGTTTTATCCTGTGTCACACAGAGGGATATTTCTAGAGTGGCACAATATCAACACACACTAGAAGATCTGTGTGTTGTAAGGATAATTCTGAAATTTTAAGAATAAAATCTATTGAACTTTATGTGAAGGAGACAGAATTTTCAGTATATGCAGAAAGATAATTAAAACGGTATTTTAGACTTAATACGCAGGGCATCTTATGCAGTTCACAATAGGTCTTAACAACACATTTTGTTTATGCAATTTAGGAAAGCCAATCTTTGAGCAAAAGCATGGTGAACGTTTAGCCTTTTAACAGTTTCTTCATCCTAAGAATTAAGATATTCCAAGATGCTGTTAAATTTATTCATTTGTGAATTAGTTGAGCCTCTATAAATGCTTCTATACGTAGAATTATCACGAAGAAGAAGATTAATTTTTCTAAAATAATTGTTCTTATCATAAATTACAACTGCTACACCTTTGTCGGCCTTAGCAATAATTAAGTTTTCATTATGTTTTGGAGAAGAAACGCTAGAATACCATTCACGATAATTACGGTGATTAATTTTTGTTTATATCATTAGAAAACAAATTATCATTTGTTTATATCATTATCAAAGTCTGGGTGCGAAGAGTAAAGAGTTAGATGGTAAAGGGATGCTGCGTACCTGCTTCTCGAGTTCCTATTGATCTCACCAAAATAGGAAACTTCAAGAACTAGTTCTGTTTAACAGCTATGGAAATATCAGCAGATGACACACGGTTCAGAAAGTGACCTTATTTGAGGTATTGACATGAAGGAAATTTGGGAGGGAAAGAGAGAGAGAGAGAGAGAGAGTGTGTTCATTGATCAATCGAACCATTTTTTTTTAAATTACCTTCAGGAATTTTTAGAAAGGTTTTTTAGTCTCCACCCTAAATTTTGAGAGTAGCATTTCCAGATTGAGATGATACGTGGTACAAACTTGAAATCTGCTCAAGTAATAATTCAGAGTAGAAGAAACATCTTGATCGAAAACGAATGTTCTGTTTCTTTGGAGCTGATGATGATATAGAAATAATGTTATTTTAAGGAAAAGGCTCAGAATAAAAATAATTAGTAAAAAGCGACTAGTTTTGACCTTTGAGCTCAAAAGTAAGTGAAGAAGAAAATATGTCGTCTTTGAGAGGAAAAAACAACAACAAGTAGAGTTTTGGAAGCATTGAAGATGACTAAGTTATTTAGCGCTAGGAAGGATACTGCAGAGATCACTTTTCAGAGCAGCGCTTGCTGATGATAATAAAGATTCATGCGTTCGCTACAGACTGAAATCATGTTTATATTGTAGTTGTAACACTATCCTTTTTTAGAAAATTACTGACGTGTAAACACGTCAGAATATTTCGGTTTCAAATTTTCGACATAAATACAGTATTAAACTTTCTTCATTTTGGAACTGTGCTGGATAGCCAGTGACAAATGGGCTACAGGAGCAAGATCCACAGAACTCGAAAGTATTTACTAGGAAAAAGTGGAGCATGGCTGAAAATAGACAAGTCATGCAGTGCTTCTACAGTTCAAACCCATCAGTTAGGGGATTTCAGAAACGAATGTTCCACCTTTGGCTTGAACGACACCCAAATTCTGAAATTTCATTCGAAAGGCTGATGCAGCAACGCAGATTCATTATCAACCGCAAGGTATTTAGTGAACTTGAGCTGGAAGCACTGAAACCTCAAGCTGTAAAAGGAGACCGTACTGACCCTGAAGTGACCAAGAATATGAATGGAGTAGAACCACATTCCAACGTTCAGAATGCTGAAAATTTTGAAAATATACAAATAGTTGAAAGGAAGCTATCAGATAAGGAACATGAACTCGCACGAAAAATTATCGAGCAAATGAACAGCAACCAGGAACGAGTTAGGCTTCCAGTATTGAGACAAGTACCTCAACAAAAACTGAAAGAACTCCTACAAGAGGCAAATAAATCTGAAAGGGATATTCCTACTGGAACTATTGGGCAAACGAATCAACTTATGTACCCAATTACCTACGTTGTAATATCTGAATTAGGATATAAGATTAGTGAACCCAAAAGCAGTAAGTCTCAGGAACCAAAATGGAAGCATCGACTGGAGAATAAAATTCTTAAACTCACAGCAGACGTGAGCAATTTGAAAAACATTAAGGAAAAGAAGCTGAAAAACACAAAAATCCGAAATAACCTTCATTAAGAGATATAATACTAGAACACGACCTATTGATGAAGTATCAGAAGAAGTGAAGCAAAAAATAGTTGCAGTTGCAGTTAAATTAAGAAGATACAGTGCACGCATTGAACAGTACAAGCAACATTCGATGTTTCGTGCAAATCAGCACCAGTTTTACAAGAAAGTTGATTGTTTCAGGAACGATAATCTTAAAGAAAATATAAATATAAATACCAGAGACAAAGAAAATACACTAAAGTTTTGGAGAAACCTATGGGACAACCCTAAGAGGCACAATAACAAGGCAAAGTGGATTGAACAAATTACGAACGAATCTCAAGAAAGAAAATTGACCAACTGAAAATAACAACTGAAATGGTTCAAAAGCAAGCTAAAATAATAAAAATTTGTCGACGCCAGGAAAGAATGAATTACATGGCTACTGGCTGAAATATCTAACAGGCTTACACGAAAGACTCTTGCTAACCAATTTTATGATGTTTTAGAAGGAAAAAGCAACGAAGAGCGGCTCACAGCAGGGAAAACGTTTTTGATCACAAAGGACAAAGAAAAAATTTCCAAACTCAGAAAACTTCCGACCAATAACCTGCCTGCCAACAACTTTTAAGCTACTCACAGGCATACTAACTGATAAAATATACAGCTATCTTAAAGCAAATTCTCTTCTCCGTATTGAACAAAAAGGAAACAGCAAAAATTCAAGAGGCACAAAAGACCAATTGCTGATTAATAAAATGATTATTAGAAATTGCAAACGTTTTATAATCTATCCAACCTTCACATAGCTTGGATAGATTATAAAAAAGCGTTTCATTCGGTGCCTCATAGTTGGATTTTAAAATGCACAGAACTACTCGGTATTAGCGAAAACCTGCAAAAATTTTTGCAATTCAGCATAAAAAACTGGAAAATAACGTTGGTTCTAAATAGAGAAGAAATTGGAGAGGTAAGCATAAAAAGGCGCATCTTTCAAGGAGACTCATTATCTCCTCTATTGTTTATATTGTCATTGATCCCCTTAACTAAAATTTTAAATAAAACTGCTAATGGTTATCAAACTGCGAAAAAGAGTGCAAAGATCTCACCTTTTATACATGGACGATCTGAAGTTGTATGCAAAATTAGAGAATGAACTCGGATCGTTGCTTAACACTGTGCACATATTCAGTCAAGATATATCAATGGATTTTGTCTTAGACAAATGTGCAATTGCTGGAATAACAAGAGGAAAGTTTGAAGATATGAACGAAATCGAGCTGCTCAATGGTGAAATAATCAAGGCAATAAAATTCGAAGATAGCTACAAATATTTAGGAATTTTACAAGCATCACAAATTCTGCACAATAAGATCAAAGAAAGAACTAGAGCAGAATACATAAGACGATTAAGAAAACTCCTTAAGTCAATGCTTAATGCCGAAAATTTGATAAAAGCAATTAATAACTGGGCCATACCTGTTCTGAGATATTCAGCAGGCATTGTTGAATGGCCCCAGCTTGAGATGGAAGATTTAGACCGAAAAACTCGAAAATTAATGACAATGCACCAAGCCCTCAATCCTCGCAGTGACACTGATAGGCTATATCTATCACGCAAAAAAGGAGGTAGAGGATTATTTTATTGCAAGTGAAGCAAGTTATTGAAGAAGAAAAACGAAATTTAAATGATTATCTGCTGCAAACAACGGAAAAATTTCTGATTGAGGTAAGGAAAGAGGGTTTATTTAAACCCATGGAGACAAAATTGGAATACAAAATCAACCAAGTAAAAGTGAAAACCGAAAGATGGAAAAATAAGGCATTGCATGGAAAATACCTTCACAGCATAGAGGACAGCGCTGACAGCAACTTGCCCTGGCAATGGTTGAGAAATGCAGCACTAAAGAAAGAAAGAGAATCGGTAATATTTGCAGCACAAGAACAGGCCATTAAAACCAACGTTATGAAGGCAAAAATACAAAAAATTCAAGAAGACAGTAAATGTAGATTGTGTAAAGAAAAGGAAGAAACGGTAGACCACATTATAAGTGGATGCAGCAAAATCGCACAAATTGAGTACCGTAAATGCATGATAACGTAGCTAGCTAATATAATCCATTGGCACATATGTAAAAAATATGCGTTTGAAGTATCTAAAGACTATTGGACGCATAAAGTTCACCAGAAAGTTTTTGAGAATGAAAAAAACTAAAATACTCTGGGATTTCAAAATCCAGAGTGACAAAAGCTTGGAATGTAATACACCCGATATCACAGTGGTTGAAAAAAGTGAAAACAAGGGTGATAAGTTTATCGAAATATCAGTACCAGGAGATAGTCGGTTTGATGACAAAGAAAATGAAAAAATTACAAAATTTCGCGATTTGCAAATCGAAGTTGGACGAATCTGGCAAAAGAAAAAAGAAAGTTGTTCCCATAATAATAGGTGCTTTAGACGCCATCCCAAAAACATTGAAAAAACATCTAGAAGCACTGGAGTTAGATGGATTAAAAATTGGGCAGCTGCAAAAGGCCGCTTTGTTCGGCACAGCTTATATATATATATATATATATATATATATATATATATATATATATATATATATATATATATATATATATATATATATATAATATATAATTATTATATTATATATATATATATATATATATATATATATATAATATAATAATTATATTAATTTTTTAATATAATAATTATATTATTATATATATATAATTATATATATAATTGTTATTAATAAGCCACGCCTACAGGCGCTTATCGATGAAGGACACACTATTCGTACTAGCTGTCTGGCCTGTTCATGAATCCATTCATATTTCAGATTATTTGCACACATTCCGCATCTAGCCAGTATGCCTTCCTTAATTATATTCATTGTCAATTTCCAAGGATGCCCTTGCCTTGCTTCCTTTCCATCCTTATTCCGCAATCCCGTTATCATTTTCACACACACACACACACACACACACACACACACACACACACACACACACACACACACACACACACACACACACACACACACACACACACACACACACACACACACACACACACACACACACACACACACACAGACTCTCTCTCTCTCTCTCTCTGTCCTTCGTTTTTTCTCTACCCTGTACCAGAATCACCACCGAAACAAGGAGATCTGATCTGCGGGCAATATTGCAAGGGCAATATTAAGGCCTGGCAAGGAGGCAAAATGGCTTCATTATCGTTGTCATTATCTTCCATATCTTCAGCATTGCACTTGTCATCTGAGTTGTATTAGCAATTATTTGCTATATACATTTGAAGTGCAACTTGCTGTATACTGAAATTCCAAGAACCCTAAGCATGATCAGTTTCTTCTAGTATAATCACACCAATATAATATGGCATTGGATATCTTCTTCTTCAGGTAGCTGAACCTCTAATGTTCTTTGCTGCATGTACCAACTTCTTCCATTCCTTTCTGTTTTGAGCTATTTCATTCCAGTTTGCATTTCCATTTCAGCAAAGTCTTTTTGATATTATTTACCCAACGCATCTGTGGTGTGCCTCTTTGTCGCTTTCCATCGTACTTTATCTTGAATACCACTTTAGCCATTATATCCTCACCCATTCTTTCCATATATACAGGGTGTTCGGGATAAATTTGACATATTTATAATTAATTATATTTTTCCGTAAGTTACATGTATTAACACACACTTCTCTTCATTTAAAAGTTTGGACCCTTCTTCATTCATATACAAGATGTCAGAAAGGATGGATAGCTGGAACCCACCTGAATCATGGAAGAGAATAACTTGTATCATGATGATTCGTGCCCGCCATCAAAATAAGGATATTACGACTGCTGCCCAATGCTCCCTGAATACAGTAAAAACAATCAGGCATGAACTAGAGACTTGCAATGGTGACTACGAGGATGTAGCAAGAAGAAAGATCCCTAGCAGACGATCTGATTGCGTTCGTACAGCAGAATTCCTCGCAAATCTGCAGGAACAGGTGTTGAAGAACCCTGGCATTGGAATTCGGGCTTTGTTCGTGTAGTTGCTAACTGTAGTCAAGCCCTGGATAACAAGGGTAGCCAATGGTAGGCCGTATGTATGGCAGCAGGATTCGGCCCCTTGCCACACCTCTGGGAAAAGTCAAAAATGGTTGTCTGAAAATTTCTACGACTTCACCAGTCCAAATGTTTGGCCTCCAAACTCCCCAGACCTTAACCCCATGGATTATTTTGTATGGGGCGCAGTTGAAAAAGACACCAATCGCACTTCCAGTAATACAAAAGCCCAGTTAATGGATAAAATTAAAACAGTTTTTGCGGCCCTTCCCAGGGAGACTGTAGCATCAGCTTGTTCGAGGTTCCGAAGCAGAATTGAAGCTGTGATCGATGCTAATGGTGGTTATTTTGAGTAAATCTTGTTGATAGTATTGTAATTAACTCTGCCTGTAATGTTTTTTTGTCAATTCATTAAATTTAATAGATACAAAGAAGATTTTCTTTTTCCTTACGAAACTGTCAAATTTATCCAGATCACCCTGTACAAGTCATCTCAATCTATTTGCTCTATAGATTTCATATAGTTTTTGATTATTTCTTGGATATCTAACCATACCATTCTGCATCACACTGCATGACTTTAGATTTACTAAAATTGAACTGATGATCATTTTCACACGTCCACAATTCCAACTCATTCAAATCAAATATTTCTGCATATCATCCACACTCCTGATTATTCAACCTATCATTTCATCATCAGCATATAGCTGTATATTGCATGTCAAGTCCTTCCCAGTGTCATTAAAATACAATTTGAATAACAACTGACCTAGTTCTGATCCTTGTGGTACACCAGTACTGGTTACTGTAAATCTTCTCATATCCCTCATATACCACTATTTGATCTGTCAGTCAGTCATCCATCCTCTTATCCATATCAATAGTTTATAACTGAACCCATTTTCTCAAATTTATGAAACAGTCTTTCATGCATGCTGGATTTTGTCAAAAGAGTCATGATATATCCATTTCTTTTGTCTTTTATTATGTTGACTCCACACACGAAATGATCTACAAGTACAGTGCCATGTGTGGCCAAACGATTGAGGAGTTTGTGGCTTGTCATTGTGTTCATTAAAGAGTGGGAGGTTGTACATAGTGGGAAAAACAGCAAGTGGGAGTTTTGCTAAAGAATAGAGGTGAAGGGAAAGAAGGAAGCTGATGAGAAGTTAGTTTGGTGTGCTTCAAGTTGAAGAGTTTATGTTGACCAGTGGCTGTTCTAGTTTTCTCTGGTTAGAAAAAGTGGAGAAAAGGCAGCAGCCAATTCAAAGGAGCAATGTCCATGAAAGTTCCTATAGAAAAGGCACAGCACTGAAACAGATCGCCTATGATAAAGTGATTGAAGTGAATTTGTGAGGTAAGGGTCATCTGTTAAGCGCATTGTTTTCTTCTGGATATCATCACAAATTCTTAGAGAGATCTACACTTTATCCAAAATGTAGGAACAATACTCCAACGTTGGAGTCTATGTGGTAATATGCTTATTCCAGGTTAAACTGGATATGATAGTCAACCCAAGAAGAGAAAGCTGATCTTCAAAGGAAAGTAGAACATTATCAAAAATGAGTGGGGATGAGGTAAGATTTGTCGTGTGGTTAATAAGGAAGGCTTGATATTTTGGGCATCGAATTTGCAAAGTTGTCTTCATCGCATTTAAGGATGTTGAGAAGGTCAGTGTTCAGGTCACTGGTTATGGAAAATCTTGAGGCATCATTAGGGTTTGCATGGTTTATCGAATGACGAAGAGGAATGAATTTCAATTGTCATCGGCAAAGCTGTAAATAGGATTTGAGGTCAGAGAAAAAAGGTCGTTGATGCAAACGGGGAGGAGTGAGAGCACAGAACTCTGAAGAAGTTGGCAATTCAATCACAGAGTGTGTGAACCCATAAGATAGAAGTTTATTCAGAAGGCCTCAGTGCCAGACACGATGAAATGCCTTAGAAATATCAAGGACGATAACATGATTCGTTCATGGTCTGACTCCAAAGATAGGCGAGATTAGCTGAAAAGTCAGCTGAAGAACGAGAACTGTGGAATTCATATTGGTAATCGCTAATTAACTATCGAGTATCCAGGTAATGAAAAAGCTAGTTGTTGATAACCTGCTCCATCACTTTTGAAAGTACAGGGTAAGAGCGATGGGACGATAGATCGATGGCTGACTTTATGTGTCCCTTTTGGGGTACAGGCTGGATGTTGCCTTCCTTTCATAATGTTAGGTAGAAGACAGTATGAAAGTTTATACTGATGATGCAGAATGTGCGTCAATTCTGGATCTTGGGCACAAATGGAGAATACCATCTGGACCATGAGCCCAATTAGTAGTAAGATTAATGAGGATTTCTTGATGTCATTTTGGCAAACGTTTAGAATAGCCATGTGGTGGATGGGCAGTTTGTGGAAGTAGGAGAGGTAATTTACTTTGGTCACTCAGGTAGGAGTTGGAGAAAACATCTGATGCCACAAGGTTTACGTTTTCCTTGAGTGAAGTTACTGCAGTGCCATCAGGAAGGAAGAAAGGTGACAATATGGAAGGGCAGAAGTTATGCTCAACAGCCTTAGCAAGGGATCAGAGGTCTTGATTGTCAGTTGGGCAGGAGAGACGAACTGTAGAGAACGAGACTTGAATAAGATTAGTGTCAGGTTTGTCAAGGGGAGTGCAGACATCATGGTATACTTGAAGGGAGAGTTGGTTAAGAAATGATCAAGAATCTTGGTAGAAGAAGAAGATTGGCTCGTATTTTGGTTGGTGGACTGACTATTTCTTTTAGGTAATGACTGATGGTAAATGATTCAGTTTAATTACCAGACTGATCTGTGAAGTTGGGGTATAGGATCCAGATTGTTGTTTTGACCCTAAAGTCGCCAAGCAAAAATCACACAATTTGGGTACTTAGTTTGCTAGCGGTAGGCAGTCAAGAAGGACATCAGGAATGTCAGAGTTTTGAGAGCTGTAAAGGCAAAAAACGAAGTGAGCTGATTTAAAAAAAGGGGATTTAAGTCTGATAACATCTGAGAAGGAATATCAGATTTCACGAAATCCCATATTCCATCCTTTTGCAAAATGCATCGTGTAGGACGTAGCTGGGATAACTGAGGAGGCCAACTGAGATTCTGCTAAGAGAAAGAGAAGCGGATTTGATGTCTATAAGTGGTGATGTATATCATTAATGTTTGTATTAATGCATCGAATGTAGTTGAAATTAATACCAAAGTGTTTCTTATTGAAAACAAAAACTGTATTATTTTGGGTGAGTTTAGGCTTATTTTTATTATTTGTTCCATTTTTTTTGTTATAGATTTCCTATTTTTGATATTTTTTGATGTTTTTTGGGAGTTTTTTTTTGTATCCGCAGTTAAACCTCTCGTATATTTTTGATTGGCTTTCATGTGTATGGTGGTTGATTCAGAAAACAAAGAGAAAGGACATGTAGTGGGTGAGGAACTTGTGCAGAAAACTCACACACAGGGAGTGCCCAGACTCTAGTCCAAGTGTGGCCTTGGAGAGTTCCCTTTGCACATCATTGACCAGGTTTTCTTCTAGGCACGATATGGCAGAATAAGAGGCAACAGGATTATTCGCCAGCTGATCGAGAAAATCCTTCAACAGATGCGTTATCATTGGTTTCGGCCTAGTGCACTATCTAACTGCCAGCCTGGAGAAAACGGTTTTACTGCTGTATACCATAAAATGGAGCAGAAATCAATCGACTCCCTAATTGAAAACGATAACAGTGTAATGAGTATGCCCATCAAGGTCATCACCCAAACTGCATGTAAAGAAAGGGGAGACACAAACCGATGCCCTACTCTGGAGATGAAACATGGCAGAATTCACATCACACCTCCAAAGAGCAGAGTGGTTGCGTTTCACCAGGTCATGAAAGATATGTACCACCTAGAGGTCTATGTGCCATTTCCTCACAAGTAGGGAAGATATGCATTTAAGGCGGCAATACTTTCCTCGCCAGAACCCTATTTATTGAAATGAGCCATTTCAATAAATAGGGTTCTTACCACCAGAAGGTGGGGATAACTTGACTGAGAGAGGATTCATATTGCGCGATCACCAATCCGTGACTAACACAATATTAAGATTATTATAGAATGTGAGCAAGTTTGCTGAAACATGACTTTCCTTAGTAAATCTATACTGATCATTGCAAATTATAGTTTCTCTGTCAAACTATTCGGTATGTGAGTCCAAACGAACTTTTCTAAACTCTTTACCACCACTCCAGATATACCGATAGGTAGACAGTTGAATATATCAGTCGTTGTACCTCATTTGTGCAATGGGACTATCATACATTCTTTCCAGATATGTAGACTCTTCCCTGTTCTGAGACTCAAATTATGCACTGGTGTCCAAAAGCTGAGGGCGAACTGTATTTTTACCGGTATATGAAAATAAAATTTCATCATACAGCCAAATGTGGACATGAATTTATTGCCACCATACTAATAAATTATATTACACAAGATTGTGTTACAAATTTCCTACAAATTAAATTGCAATAAGGTTTTTTTTTGGAAAAGGCTACACATTTGCTAAGGAAGTAGTTTAAGAATTAATGTATAGCGTACAGAAAACTATGTCGTGAGACATTTCAGCATGGAATGTGTCGACCTAGTACAATGCAGCCCCCACAACGTCTTACCATGCTTAGCACCAAGTGATTGCGGGGTTCCTGAGGCAAACTGGCCCACTCCTGCTCCTTCAAAGCAAGGATAAGGATATTGTTCGTTTTCTGTAGGGGGAATTTCGAGTAGCAATGCGACCCCCTACTGCGTCCCAAACGTCTTCTATGGGATTGAGATCTGGGAAGCTTTCTGGTCACTCGATTCGAGTAATATCCACGCTCTCCAAAATTATCTCCACTGCTTGTGTACGATGTGGTGTGGAATTGTCATCCATAAAAATGAAGTTTCTCTTTTAGCACTACGGAATAATCGAATATAACGTTGAAGAGTTTCATTGCAATATCGTTCACTATAGTCATAAATCTTTTTTCCAGCACTTGTATCTTGATGAGTCCATTAAGCATAATGCCTCACCATACCATGACCTGAGCACCACTGTGTCTATCCCTTTCAAGAATAATCTCACGACAGTAAGCAGTACCACTTTCACGCCAGATGAAGTATATTCTAGAATTGTAGGAAAGACTAAAACGACTCTTACCTGTAAAGAGTATAATAGTCAACTTTTATGGATACACTAAAAACGTGCTCTACGACTGTGGGCACGCCTTTGGGCGTATAGGCCTACTTGTCGCAGACGTCTTGCCATAGTTTGTCGAGATATCCTTGTATCTGTGCTTGGATGGAGCAGTTTGCAAACTGACCTGCCGTGGTGTGTCGATTACGTTTTGCTATTATAACAAAAAAATCCGTCTACTTACTCCGTAGTGGAGCGAGGGCGACTTCTTAGCAAACGTCTGAAAAACATTCCATTGATATGAAATTCTGCCCAGAGCCTGAATACAAGGCTATGTGAGTGACAATTTTCTCGCGATATCAGCACATTTTTTCAAGCTTTCTAACAATTCTTCTCCTAGATGATGTCTTCGAGACATTACAAGACATCCACGTTTACAACTATAATCATTCACGAAAAGAGCTTCTTTCAAACACAATTTGCTTAGCGCAGTCTTTTGCCTTTTATCCTGTTGACTGCTACCTTTGTGAACCCTTTGCGAGAGATTTGAAAATTTAAATATATATCCGCTTTCTACTCGGAATCTTCATGTCACAAGCTGATTCGCCAGTTGTAATCTTCAGTAATGTCACAAGAATTTCTAGTTGTATTCATCAGAAATAGTTCTGTCTTCTTCAAGAATATTCTCGATGAAGTATTTTCTAGAATTGGAGGGAAGACTAAAACGACTCCGTCTGTAAAGAGTACACTAGCCTACTTTGCGTGTCTTGTCAACTTTTATGGATACACTGAAAATGTGCTCTATGATGTCGAATACGACATGACATGGACTAGTGGTGTTTTATTTCTAACTCAGCTCTCAGATATACAATTTATAATGGGTATGAACACTGCCTTGTATACAACTAGTTTGGTAATTTGACTAAATTCATTCTTATTTGATATTAGTTAATTCAGCTTATTTACTACCATGCCAGCTTTACTGATTACGTTGTCTGTTTCCATATTTAATTTGCATTTTCACTAAATATTATGTGTAAATAGCTAAGATTTATTACTTGTTCTCTAGATATTCTATTTTGAATGCCGTGATGTTTTCAATGTTTCTGCCTATTGTTACTGTCCTTGACTTTTGTTGCTGATTTTGATACCAAATTTATTACAGCTATTATTCAAGTTAGTTAGAGATTTCTGGAGGCTTGCACTAGAATTGTATAGGAGTATAACATAATCTACATAAAGCAAAGAGCTCCTTTGTTTTCTCCAATACTAATATCGGTTTTAATATCGCTTTCCTTCGTAACGTGATTCATATAGATGATGAATAACAGTGTAGAAAATGTACACCTTTCTCACACCTGATTTAGCAACAAACGTCTTCCTGTACTTGCTTCAAATGCCATATGTCTTAATCATATGTTGCTTGAAATAAGGTATCATTGACACCATCTAACTGTAGCGTTTTGAAAATCTCTTCTCTTAGCATCTTGTCATATGTTTCTGCAAGATACACAAAACGTAAATACGGATCCTTGTTGTATTCTCGTGATTACTCAGTTATCTATCTTAAAGTGAAATTCTGATCATAATATCTGCCATTTGGCCTGAATCCAGCTTGTTCTTCTCCAAACTTCCCTTCCACAAATTTTCCCAGTCCTTTCTCAATTATACTTGAATAAATCTTATCAGGAATGCTCAGTAAGGAAATTTCTCTATAATTTTTACATTCAGTTGTATTTCTCTTTCTATAGATGTGTAATAAAACGGCTCTACCGCTGTCATCTGACATTTTGGCTCCTCTGATGCGCCCTTCTGAATAATGCAATCTAGCAACTGTAAACCATTTATACATCCATATATGAGCATTCACGGTCGAATTTCACCTACTCCAGCTGCCTTATTACATTTTCAGTTCTTAACGGCATTTTCTAGTTCAATTATTGATATTTATTTTGTCATTACTATTTTCGTTTAGAAATCTCTCAAACTGATTACTCAAGACTAGAATATCTTCATCTTCACTTTTCGCGTTACCTTAATCATCTCTGATTCTTATGAATCCATGACTCGGTTTCCAAGCTTTTCAATAGCTCCAGAATATTTTTACCACTATTTCCTGGTAAATTTTTATGTTATTATTAAAGTCTTCCCATGACTTTTTTAGCTGGTTTTACACAGTGTTTCGCTTTCTTGCATTTTTTCTGTATTCTCCGAAAGCACAAGTTGATTTACATGTTCTGAGGTTCTGATAAGCTTTCGTCTTTTCCTTGACTGCCTCCTCAGTCTACATGGAGTTCTGACTGATCTACCTCTATAACTGAATCAATCAAATGTTTCTTCAGGGTCTGTAATGAATCTCCAGGATTTGTTTGTTTTCAAACTCCTTATTTCTTCTAACGTTTGGATATTTTTTTTTTAGATTTCGGAAGTGTATAGTTCAACTCTGAATGCTGCTCAACTTTGATTCGCTTTAAAACTTTGTTACACACTCTTAGTTTCATTATGAAATGCCATTTATCTCGCTCAACAATAGATGGTGATCACTCCCAATTTCAAATCCTCTGTATACTCTTGTGTCCGAACCAGTGAAAAAATATCGCTATCAACAAATATATCTCGCCGAAACTTTTCTTATTTCTTGAATCTGCTATTCATGTGAATTCGCACATATTTTTATGTTGGAACATTGTGTTAGGAATAACTAGTCCATGTCCTGCACAGAAAGGCAGCAAGTATTTATATTATTATTTGCTTTGCTTTGCAGTTTTTTCCAAATGCATTTCTGTATGTCTGGTAATAATTTTCTATTCTGCCGTTGAGATATCGAGCAATGACCAACTTCTTTGTCGTTGAATCGCACCATAGGAACAAGGAAATATCATTGCCCAGTTATCCATTCTGCTATTCAAGTATATTTCCTGCTATTCAAGAGAATTATCCTCGTCTTGTAGTTAGCATTGAATATTATAGCTATCCCTTTCTTCTCACTTAGTGAAACTATTCTAAAGAATACTAAACCCACCCTTGTGAATTAGATTCTCAAAGAATTGATAACGCTGTACCTTTTCGTCACTTGTAAAAACGAAATCATACGTACTATAGTTAGCCTAAAAACATTTATACTTCGGGATATGATAGCATTAACATCTCGCTGATGATATTTAACATTTTTAACATATCATTGATGACAGTTACGTTTCCACCTTATTTTAAGAAGGACATAATAGAATTTGTTTATAAAAAGAAATATAAATCTCACTTAAAATTATAGACAAATATCTCTCTTGTTTTATTAGAAAACATTAGAGAAACTGGCTAAAATGAGTTGGAAATGGGCTAGTTATTCCTAACACAAGTTGATGAAATTTTTGGATAACAATAACGCCTTCTCAAGGAATCAGTTTAGGTTCCTATAAAAGTTTAGAATGGAATACGCTTTGTTGAACTCTGCAACCATAGTTTATATTTAATTAGATGACCATAAATTAACAATATCGTTATTTTATTATTTTTTTTTGGGATCTACACAGTGCTTTGGACACTGTATCATATGAATTTTTTTTAAAACAAATTGGATGCCATACGAATATAAGGATCTGTTTAATTTTGGTTTCAAAGTATATAAATACTATATCTGAAACTCTAAAAATAAATAAGAACCATAGTAGTTTCAAAACCTCAGATTTCCGTGTACCACAAGGTGATTCCGGAATAATTTTATTCAGTATGTATATCAATGATTTCTGCGCTCTAAATCTAAACAGTGCAATAAACTGTTTCGAGGATGATACAGTCCCAAGTTCTTGTCCTGACCCAGCCGAACAAATGCTAACTGCAATTTCTGAATGAAATCATGAAATCAGAATTCTTGATTTCTGATCTTTTACAAGCAACACATTGGTTCAACTTAAACTTATTCGGAATGTCTCAAAAACTAAATATTATATTTTAACTTGAAAAATACAACATGTAAAACGAACTTCTCTATACATTTATTCTTACATAATTGGAATTCTAGAGGATATTCAAATTACAGTTGTATAGAAACAGAAAATGTTAAATCAGTAACTTGCATGGGATTAAAAAAGCTATCTGAATTTAAGTTGTAACCCACACAATACAGACCTCGTAAACAGGATTAAGGATTATGTTCAACAGTCTTTACTATTTCAATAGATACTTAAACACAGGGTGTTTCAAATTTAAGTTCTCCTATATAGAGCTAGCTTTAGAGAGAACCAGCAGAGGAAATGCCTTGACACTTGTTCATACTTTAAACCAAATCATGGTAAATAAATTTGGACCATAAAAAACATACTTGAGAAATGATCGATTGGAGATATATGACGCCGTGAAAGGGAGAAAATTGCATAAATGTGAATCGAATGGTATGTTTCTGAAATGTTTCAGATTCAATGACAAACAAAGTTATTCGATGTTTATTTCACTCATTTAATAAAATAATGTGATCTATATGTGACACAAAAGACATAGACTTGATATGCTGCAAGGAGCTGCAAAACAGAAATCACATTAGTTAACGTATATGAAAGCGGTGGCCATTTCATAGAAAATGAGTGACTAATTAATGTGCCCTCTGTGAAATATTGACTTAATAATTATTGACCTTCAAGTCATATGTAGGGAGAATATCCAACATGCACCCTCTTTGCCGCAGTTGCAACAAATTCTTTATTCATTTGTGGAATTTCAGATTAAAGCTCACTTCTCAGTTTGACTCTCAAACATTTTATTTTTATGTTGAGCCCATACGCAAGAGATTGGTTGATCAACCTATAGTACTACGGTATATGGGTAATGGGTGTGGAAAGGAGGAACTTGTTTACATTTGGTTTAAAAAACTGTATATTGTATTCCTTGGGAAACACAACAGGCAGAAGACTGTTCCACAGTATAGCAGTTGCAGAGATTAAGAAGGAGAAAAAGAAATTTATTCTGCGAGTTTCAAGGTGCACTATGGAGGGGTTTTCAGTAGCAGCTGCAAGTGTTCAACACGCTTATTAATAATTGGGGGGGGGAGTACTGATGCGATTTCAGATAAACATTTACCATGGAAATATTTATAGAATACACAAATTGCAGAAACCAAACGTCTGTGTGAACGTGGGGGAGAATGAGTTGGTAAGAGATGGATCATTAATAAGTCTAGCATTTTAAGGGAGCTTTTAGGGGCGCCATCCCATATGTGAAAGCAGTATTCAATTGCTTGGCAGACTTATGATTTGCATAATGTTAATAGCTGTTCCGGGATTAAGTAACGCCTGGAGCAAAAGAGAAAATGTCAGAGTAATTCCAAGAAGAGAAACTCAAATTGTCTGGAAATTTGTGTGTTGTCAAAAATAATACTGGGAAAAAATGGTTCTATTTTATGAGAAATAAGACAGAGCTGGGTTTTATTAGCATTGAAATTGACTAGGTTATCTGATCCCCATTGAAGGATGGTTTGGAGGTCAGAATTCAGGGCAGTGGTGGTTGATGTTCTGTAGGTTGAGGTGGGTTGTGTAGACTGAGGTTTATCAAAAGAAAGAGAGGAGTGCAGTGCGCTGTCATCTGCAAACTGCATATTGGGTTGGAAGTCAACTGAAGTAGATCATTGGTATATAGTAGGAAGAGGATTGGTGAGTGAACAGAGCCTTTGGAATCCCGGCATTAGTTGAATGGTGAAAGGATAAGGAACCATCACTACCACTACCACGTATGGTGTGCACCCTGATAGAAAGTTTGTAATCCAACTACAGAAGTTTGCGTAGTAATCCTTCGTGTCAGTCTTGGTCAAAACCTTTAGAGATATCAAGTGCAACTACTTGAGATTCACTAAATTTCTCCATGGCATCTGAGCAGATCTCCTGTTGATCGGCAGAGATGGAATCCTCCCTGGCTGTCGTTTATTAGGTTGGTGACTTCAAGGTAGTGTAGGGGTTGAAATTGATGATTTTTGCATTATTTTAGAACTGACGTGAGCAAGCGGCTTAATCTGTGGGTGATGATGCAATTTAGTCATCTGGGTGTGATAAGGGTGGGAATAGTGTTGGCAGAAGTTAGGACCAATTGCTTTGGCGAGAGACGAAATGGCTGGGCTACCGTTTCGACAGGCTGCTACTATCTTGCTTTTTTTTTGTTCTTTCGAAGTCTGTTTTGGAAGCATTATTATTATTTTTTTGCATCTCTTTCGGGCTTGAGTATCAGCTCTAAAGGAGGATGGAGTTCTTGATTTGAGCCACTTAAGGTATGTTTGGTTTTTCATTCGTACAGCCTTGGCACATCTTTTGGAGAACTAGGGTTTAGTTAAGGAATGGCAGTTCAGAGTAGTGTTGGGAGCGTACATTCCAATGCCAGCCAGAATTACTTGGGTGATAAGTTGGACGCAAATGTTTGGATTGGAAGGTCGGAAGCAATAGTCCAACCATGGGAATGAGGCATAGAAGTCGCAGACACTGTCCCACTTGGCACTGTTATAATGCCAAACTAGTACTCTGGAAATGGCTGTGTAAGCATTGTTGCATGGTGGAGGAGATGAGCACTAGACTGTGGCCAGAATTAGGTAGGGGACCCACTACATTCACTATGTATTTGGAAGGTTCGTTGGTGAGGAAGAGATATAGGGGCGTTTGAGGAGTCATTCGGGTTATCTGGTATTCTAGTTGGCATCTGAAAGGTCGTTAGTGACGGTAAACTAATATTTACCGTCACTAAGGGTAATCATTTCTGCCTGTAAGATGTGTACAAGTGGAGGAGGAAACCAGTTGGTATTGGTATTGTAGACATGAAAATCTCCTAGAAGGATGATTTCGCTGTCTGCAAAGTGGGACTGGAGTGAATTTTTAAGGAGAGGAAATTGAAGAGCTGAGAGTGGTTGTTACAATACGGGAACGATAGAGACAGCAAATGAATTTGAGTGAGTGGAGAAGGCATATTTTCAAACAAAGAAGGTCAAAGTTGGGCGCTTCTAGATTGAGTGCTCCCTGCTAGGGTATGTTAGAGCGGTTTTATGTGCAGGCCCCACCCCTGGGTCGAAAGGAGTTAAAGAGAGTGTAGTTTGGGAGGTTGTAGTGGATAATGGTGTGTGCGGGGGAGATTTGAGTTTCTGCAGGAAAGAGTAGGTAGGGTTTAGTAGACTGAAAGTGGTGAAGCGTATATACAAGGTTCTGTTAGGCATATATATGAAGTTATATATATTTGAAGTTATTATAAAACACCAGGAAATTCAGTGATATATTTATTATAATAGCTCGCCATGAAGATAGAATTTTATCTCAATATGTGACGTTAAAATATCGAGATTTATATATTTACATATAATGTAAGAAATATTGATTCCCTTTAAAACTTAATGTAGATGTATGCAGTGGAGATCCTTGTGGCACGGAGGATATAGCAAAATGCGAGAAAGGCAATGATGACAAACCTGTATGCACTTGCAACCCTGGATACAAAAACCAAGACGGCATCTCAAGTGGAAAATGTTTACGTAAGTGAACACAGATTGATTAAATCGAATAAACTGTTTGCAGATCGATACCTCCCTAAGCTCCAACATATTTTAATTTAAGTAAATAGAGAGATATTTACATAAACTTTTAAACTTACGTTTATAGAGACTTTTCATGAGGGAGCTTTTAGTATATATAAACCATTTGTAAAATATTATTATTGTATACAATTGGATTTTTTTATTTTTAAAAATAACAGAGGGAGAGAAAAACAAATACTAAGCTATTCAATAAATAAAAACGTATCGATTACCCGTAAATATATTATGCTTCAATAAATCACTGTAGCAATAGTTTTAAGGAGTTTGTTAGCAAGACGGTTTTCGTTTAACCTTTCTTCACATTTGAGTCTTGAAGATTATGAAGTTTTGCATTGTTCATCAGTAATACTAATCCCATATCGATAAAATATTTTTTGATCTATGCACTTCTTTATTCGCCATAATTATATGTAAATGTTTATTCCGATAGAAATCCGAAAGTTGCAAATATTCGCAAGTTTCATTCTTGAAACCATATAACCTATTGCATTTGAAATCAATCTTTAGAAAGATGATATTTTTTTATTCAAAATCACTTATCAAATAAAACATTCCACTATGAATAGGTTAATTATGATATAATAAACAGCCCTTTCTGAGGTTGCGCAATCAATGATGAAACGAACTGAACTGAATGAGATCAATGACACACATTTTTATCAAGAGATTATTGTCATTGATTTAATTAATTTACTATCGCAGTTAATATCAGTAAATTTTGAGCAATCTTTCGTGCAGCAGAAAGAGCTATCTAACGGTCAATTTCTTCTTAGCTTACAATTAGAAGGATATCACCATTGTAAACACTGCGTGTGAAACACTCATGTCATTATTGAAGAAAAGCCATTTAACACTATAAAGGCAATTGATCTCCAATATAATTATGCTTCGAAACTGCGAGTATATATCAGAAATATTCCTGATTTCACTGCTGTGATTAATACAAAAAAAAACCGTAAAACCATTTCATTTATATGGTTATGTCTGTAGAAAAATAATGCGAAGTACCGAGCCTATTTGCATCCTGTCATTTCAAGCGTCAGCATTATTCTTGAAGCATCAGGTGTCTCGATTCGATGGATTCGGTTTCAATCCTATTATTATGAATTCTTGATTTGAATCAGGACATAGATATAGAATCCCTACTCCAGCTTTATGCAGTCATTCAGCATAACTCCTACTCCCAATTCATCCTGAAAAAGTATGACGTAAAAAGGTATTTCTGATCCATATCCACCCAATATTGATGGGAAAGAATTATTTTTATATAGGAGAAGTTTGTTGAAAGCAATGTTTCCTTCCGAATACCTAAATGGCTTTTCATTCTCGTTAAACAATATTTATATGGGGCTGCATTTCTAATATTGTAGAAAAAAATCGGAAGAAATGATATTTAAAGTGCTTTACTGCACAAAATATTTTGTATTGTGAAATATCATATTCACTGCTTGGTCACACACAAAAAATATTAGATAAATCAGCACCGGAGTTTATAATAAATTAATATTATAATGTTTGACAGAAACAGAGATATAGCTAAACACGAAAATGTTATTTACCTTTTGAATATAACGCCTCAATTTTACTGACTGGTTATTCCATTCTTAATACAGCTGTGACTGGTTTTGAAAGAAGGATTTCATAATCAACGAACATGAATCGTTGAAATCGAGACCACCTTCTTCTGCCGAAAATATTAAAGCATGTTTCCAACAATTGGTACAAAATATGATATTTCATGAAACCCACTTTATTACGCAAGGAGAAGTGTTGCATCGCAGAAGGTACAACGTAATAAAGGAAAAGCGAAAGACATGGAAATCTCATTTGGGAGAATTTCGAACGCATACACATTACTCATCGAAAATGTAAACAAAAGAGAAATAAAAATTGAATTATTGAAACATGGAAGAACAGTTCTTAGAGAAATAAATATAATGATTAAAGAATACAAAATAAATATTCCTTAATTCTGAATAAGTTCGATTTTTCTATTGCATATTCTCTTTTATGTTTTAGTTTGATATTTATTTCTATTAACAATAGCTTGTCTGGAGAGAAATATAACCTGCAAGACATGACTTTGCATTTTCACAATATTCTTGAATGTTTGATTTAATTTAATGAAATATCTTTGTTACTTTCCGTATTTCATGGTTTTCATTGATGGTTACAGGTTTCTTATGGGTTTTGTATACCATGCTCTTAAATATTAGCTGTTTCTCTCTATTGAGTTCCACTAACGTTCCCTTCTCTTACGTCCATTTACTTCTCTGTTTACCCTATATCTTCTTACTCAATAAATTTCAACATGATATATATATATATAATACATATATCGGAGCGTGACCACAAATGATTAGTGGAAAATCAAATATCTGAGGAGTAACACGATCATAGAATATTTTATAAACATTGAAGTTATTATAAAACACTAGGAAATTCAGTGATATATTTATTTTAATAGCTCGCCATGAAGATAGAATTATTTCTCAATATGTGACGTTAAAATATCGAGATTTATATATTTACATATAATGTAAGAAATATTGATTCCCTTTAAAACTTAATGTAGATGTATGCAATGGAGATCCTTGTGGCACTGAGGATATAGCCAAATGCGAGAAAGGCAATGATGACAAACCTGTATGCACTTGCAACCCTGGATACAAAAACCAAGACGGCATCTCAAGTGGAAAATGTTTACGTAAGTGAACACAGATTGATTAAATCGAATAAACTGTTTGCAGATCGATACCTCCCTAAGCTCCAACATATTTTAATTTAAGTAAATAGAGAGATATTTACATAAACTTTTAAACTTACGTTTATAGAGACTTTTCATGAGGGAGCTTTTAGAATATAAACCATTTGTAAAATATTATTATTGTTTATAATTGCATTTTTTTAATTTTTAAAAATAACAGAGGGAGAGAAAAACAAATACTAAGCTATTCAATAAATGAAAACATATCGATTATCGGTAAATATATTATCGTTCAATAACTCACTGTTGCAATAGTTTAAGGAGTGTGGTAGCAAGTCGGTTTTCGTTTTACCTTTCTTCACATTAGAGTCTTGAATATTATGAAGTTTTGCATTGTTCATCAGTAATACTAAGCACATATCGATAAAATATTTTTTGATCAAAGCTCTACTTAATCGCCATAATAAGCTGTAAATGTTTATTCTGATAGAAATCCGAAAGTTGCAAATACACACAAGTTTCATTCTTGAAAACAATATAACATCTTGCAGTTGAAATCTATTTTTATAAAGATAATATATTTGTTTGGCCATCATTTATTAAATACAACATTCCACTATGAATAGGTTAATTATGATATAATAAACAGCCCTTTCTGAGGTTGCGCAATCAATGATGAAACGAACTGAACTGAATGAGATCAATGACACACATTTTTATCAAGAGATTATTGTCATTGATTTAATTAATTTACTATCGCAGTTAATATCACTAAATTTTGAACAATGTTTCGTGCAGCAGAAAGAGCTATCTAACGGTCAATTTCTTCTTAGCTTACAATTAGAAGGATATCACCATTGTAAACACTGCGTGTGAAACGCTCATGTCATTATTGAAGAAAAGCCATTTAACACTATAAATGCAATTGATCTCCAATATAATTATGCTTCGAAACTGCATGTATATATCAGAAATATTCCTGATTTCACTGCTGTGATTAATACAAAAAAAAACCCGGAAAACCATTTCATTTATATGGTTATGTCTGTAACAAAAATTATGCGAAGTACCGAGCCTATTTGCATCCTGTCATTTCAAGAGTCAACATTATTCTTGAAGCATCAGGTGCCTCGATTCGATGGATTCGGTTTCAATCCTATTATATGAATTCTTGATTTGAATCAGGACATAGATATCGAAACTCAACTCCAGCTTTATGCAGTCATTCAGCATAACTCCTACTCCCAATTCATCCTGAAAAAGTACGACGTAAAAAGGTATTTCTGGTCCATATCCACCCAATATTGATGGGAAAGCATTATTTTAATATAGGAGAAGTTTGTTGAAAGCAATGTTTCCTTCCGAATACCTAAATGGCTTTTCATTCTCGTTAAACAATATTTATATGGGGCTGCATTTCTAATATTGAAGAAAAAAATCGGAAGAAATGATATTTAAAGTGTTTTACTGCACAAAATATTTTGTATTGTGAAACATCATATTAACTGCTTGGTCACACACAAAAAATAGTAGATAAATCAGCACCGGAGTTTATAATAAATTAATATTATAATGTTTGACAGAAACAGAGAAATAAATAAACACGAAAAGGTTAATTGCCTTTTCAATATAACGCCTCAATTTTACTGACTGGTTATTCCATTCTTAATACAGCTGTGACTGGTTTTGAAAGAAGGATTTCATAATCAAGGAATATGAATCGTTGAAATCGAGACCACCTTCTTCTTCCGAAAATATTAAAGCATGTTTCCAACAATTGGTACAAAATATGATATTTCATGAAACCCACTTTATTACGCAAGGAGAAGTGTTGCATCGCAGAAGGTACAACGTAATAAAAGAAAAGCGACAGACATCGAAATCTCATTTGGGAGAATTTCGAACGCATACACATTACTCACCGAAAATGTAAACAAAAGAGAAATAAAAATTGAATTATTGAAACATGGAAGAACAGTTCTTAGAGAAATAAATATAATGATTCGAGAATACGAAATAAATATTCCTTAATTCTGAATAAGTTCGATTTTTCTATTGCATATTCTCTTTTATGTTTTAGTTTGATATTTATTTCTATTAACAATAGCTTGTCTGGAGAGAAATATAACCTGCAAGACATGACTTTGCATTTTCACAATATTCTTGAATGTTTGATTTAATTTAATGAAATATCTTTGTTACTTTCCGTATTTCATGGTTTTCATTGATGGTTACAGGTTTCTTATGGGTTTTGTATACCATGCTCTTAATTATTAGCTGTTTCTCTCTATTGAATTCCACTAACGTTCCCTTCTCTTACGTCCATTTACTTCTCTGTTTACCCTATATCTTCTTACTCAATAAATTTCAACATGATATATATATATATATAATACATATATCGGAGCGTGACCACAAATGATTAGTGGAAAATCAAATATCTGAGGAGTAACACGATTATAGAATATTTTATAAACATTGAAGTTATTATAAAACACCAGGAAATTCAGTGATATATTTATTTTAATAGCTCGCCATGAAGATAGAATTTTATCTCAATATGTGACGTTAAAATATCGAGATTTATATATTTACATATAATGTAAGAAATATTGATTCCCTTTAAAACTTAATGTAGATGTATGCAGTGGAGATCCTTGTGGCACGGAGGATATAGCAAAATGCGAGAAAGGCAATGATGACAAACCTGTATGCACTTGCAACCCTGGATACAAAAACCAAGACGGCATCTCAAGTGGAAAATGTTTACGTAAGTGAACACAGATTGATTAAATCGAATAAACTGTTTGCAGATCGATACCTCCCTAAGCTCCAACATATTTTAATTTAAGTAAATAGAGAGATATTTACATAAACTTTTAAACTTACGTTTATAGAGACTTTTCATGAGGGAGCTTTTAGTATATATAAACCATTTGTAAAATATTATTATTGTATATAATTGGATTTTTTTATTTTTAAAAATAACAGAGGGAGAGAAAAACAAATACTAAGCTATTCAATAAATAAAAACGTATCGATTACCCGTAAATATATTATGCTTCAATAAATCACTGTTGCAATAGTTTTAAGGAGTTTGTTAGCAAGTCGGTTTTCGTTTAACCTTTCTTCACATTTGAGTCTTGAAGATTATGAAGTTTTGCATTGTTCATCAGTAATACTAATCCCATATCGATAAAATATTTTTTGATCTATGCACTTCTTTATTCGCCATAATTATATGTAAAGGATTATTCCGATAGAAATCCGAAAGTTGCAAATATTCGCAAGTTTCATTCTTGAAAACCATATAACCTATTGCATTTGAAATCAATCTTTAGAAAGATAATATTTTTTTATTCACAATCACTTATCAAATAAAATATTCCACTATGAATAGGTTAATTATGATATAATAAACAGCCCTTTCTGAGGTTGCGCAATCAATGATGAAACGAACTGAACTGAATGAGATCAATGACACACATTTTTATCAAGAGATTATTGTCATTGATTTAATTAATTTACTATCGCAGTTAATATCAGTAAATTTTGAACAATGTTTCGTGCAGCAGAAAGAGCTATCTAACGGTCAATTTCTTCTTAGCTTACAATTAGAAGGATATCACCATTGTAAACACTGCGTGTGAAACGCTCATGTCATTATTGAAGAAAAGCCATTTAACACTATAAATGCAATTGATCTCCAATATAATTATGCTTCGAAACTGCATGTATATATCAGAAATATTCCTGATTTCACTGCTGTGATTAATACAAAAAAAACCCGGAAAACCATTTCATTTATATGGTTATGTCTGTAACAAAAATTATGCGAAGTACCGAGCCTATTTGCATCCTGTCATTTCAAGAGTCAACATTATTCTTGAAGCATCAGGTGCCTCGATTCGATGGATTCGGTTTCAATCCTATTATATGAATTCTTGATTTGAATCAGGACATAGATATCGAAACTCAACTCCAGCTTTATGCAGTCATTCAGCATAACTCCTACTCCCAATTCATCCTGAAAAAGTACGACGTAAAAAGGTATTTCTGGTCCATATCCACCCAATATTGATGGGAAAGCATTATTTTAATATAGGAGAAGTTTGTTGAAAGCAATGTTTCCTTCCGAATACCTAAATGGCTTTTCATTCTCGTTAAACAATATTTATATGGGGCTGCATTTCTAATATTGAAGAAAAAAATCGGAAGAAATGATATTTAAAGTGTTTTACTGCACAAAATATTTTGTATTGTGAAACATCATATTAACTGCTTGGTCACACACAAAAAATAGTAGATAAATCAGCACCGGAGTTTATAATAAATTAATATTATAATGTTTGACAGAAACAGAGAAATAAATAAACACGAAAAGGTTAATTGCCTTTTCAATATAACGCCTCAATTTTACTGACTGGTTATTCCATTCTTAATACAGCTGTGACTGGTTTTGAAAGAAGGATTTCATAATCAAGGAATATGAATCGTTGAAATCGAGACCACCTTCTTCTTCCGAAAATATTAAAGCATGTTTCCAACAATTGGTACAAAATATGATATTTCATGAAACCCACTTTATTACGCAAGGAGAAGTGTTGCATCGCAGAAGGTACAACGTAATAAAAGGAAAGCGACAGACATCGTAATCTCATTTGGGAGAATTTCGAACGCATACACATTACTCACCGAAAATGTAAACAAAAGAGAAATAAAAATTGAATTATTGAAACATGGAAGAACAGTTCTTAGAGAAATAAATATAATGATTCGAGAATACGAAATAAATATTCCTTAATTCTGAATAAGTTCGATTTTTCTATTGCATATTCTCTTTTATGTTTTAGTTTGATATTTATTTCTATTAACAATAGCTTGTCTGGAGAGAAATATAACCTGCAAGACATGACTTTGCATTTTCACAATATTCTTGAATGTTTGATTTAATTTAATGAAATATCTTTGTTACTTTCCGTATTTCATGGTTTTCATTGATGGTTACAGGTTTCTTATGGGTTTTGTATACCATGCTCTTAATTATTAGCTGTTTCTCTCTATTGAATTCCACTAACGTTCCCTTCTCTTACGTCCATTTACTTCTCTGTTTACCCTATATCTTCTTACTCAATAAATTTCAACATGATATATATATATATAATACATATATCGGAGCGTGACCACAAATGATTAGTGGAAAATCAAATATCTGAGGAGTAACACGATTATAGAATATTTTATAAACATTGAAGTTATTATAAAACACCAGGAAATTCAGTGATATATTTATTTTAATAGCTCGCCATGAAGATAGAATTTTATCTCAATATGTGACGTTAAAATATCGAGATTTATATATTTACATATAATGTAAGAAATATTGATTCCCTTTAAAACTTAATGTAGATGTATGCAGTGGAGATCCTTGTGGCACGGAGGATATAGCAAAATGCGAGAAAGGCAATGATGACAAACCTGTATGCACTTGCAACCCTGGATACAAAAACCAAGACGGCATCTCAAGTGGAAAATGTTTACGTAAGTGAACACAGATTGATTAAATCGAATAAACTGTTTGCAGATCGATACCTCCCTAAGCTCCAACATATTTTAATTTAAGTAAATAGAGAGATATTTACATAAACTTTTAAACTTACGTTTATAGAGACTTTTCATGAGGGAGCTTTTAGTATATATAAACCATTTGTAAAATATTATTATTGTATACAATTGGATTTTTTTATTTTTAAAAATAACAGAGGGAGAGAAAAACAAATACTAAGCTATTCAATAAATAAAAACGTATCGATTACCCGTAAATATATTATGCTTCAATAAATCACTGTAGCAATAGTTTTAAGGAGTTTGTTAGCAAGACGGTTTTCGTTTAACCTTTCTTCACATTTGAGTCTTGAAGATTATGAAGTTTTGCATTGTTCATCAGTAATACTAATCCCATATCGATAAAATATTTTTTGATCTATGCACTTCTTTATTCGCCATAATTATATGTAAATGTTTATTCCGATAGAAATCCGAAAGTTGCAAATATTCGCAAGTTTCATTCTTGAAACCATATAACCTATTGCATTTGAAATCAATCTTTAGAAAGATGATATTTTTTTATTCAAAATCACTTATCAAATAAAACATTCCACTATGAATAGGTTAATTATGATATAATAAACAGCCCTTTCTGAGGTTGCGCAATCAATGATGAAACGAACTGAACTGAATGAGATCAATGACACACATTTTTATCAAGAGATTATTGTCATTGATTTAATTAATTTACTATCGCAGTTAATATCAGTAAATTTTGAGCAATCTTTCGTGCAGCAGAAAGAGCTATCTAACGGTCAATTTCTTCTTAGCTTACAATTAGAAGGATATCACCATTGTAAACACTGCGTGTGAAACACTCATGTCATTATTGAAGAAAAGCCATTTAACACTATAAAGGCAATTGATCTCCAATATAATTATGCTTCGAAACTGCGAGTATATATCAGAAATATTCCTGATTTCACTGCTGTGATTAATACAAAAAAAAACCGTAAAACCATTTCATTTATATGGTTATGTCTGTAGAAAAATAATGCGAAGTACCGAGCCTATTTGCATCCTGTCATTTCAAGCGTCAGCATTATTCTTGAAGCATCAGGTGTCTCGATTCGATGGATTCGGTTTCAATCCTATTATTATGAATTCTTGATTTGAATCAGGACATAGATATAGAATCCCTACTCCAGCTTTATGCAGTCATTCAGCATAACTCCTACTCCCAATTCATCCTGAAAAAGTATGACGTAAAAAGGTATTTCTGATCCATATCCACCCAATATTGATGGGAAAGAATTATTTTTATATAGGAGAAGTTTGTTGAAAGCAATGTTTCCTTCCGAATACCTAAATGGCTTTTCATTCTCGTTAAACAATATTTATATGGGGCTGCATTTCTAATATTGTAGAAAAAAATCGGAAGAAATGATATTTAAAGTGCTTTACTGCACAAAATATTTTGTATTGTGAAATATCATATTCACTGCTTGGTCACACACATGCGTGTCAATGGCTTCAGTTCTTGTGGTTTGGTTCGGGTAGGAATTGTGGGGAATTTTTTGGTTCGCCTATGGAATTATGGGTGATATTAGAGATAAGGATTCGTGTTGTGATTGGTAGGACACTATAAACCAAATGCTTCCGGTGGGCGTGGCTTCATGTAATTGGTTTGTTAGGAATTTCCCTGAGGTCATATGTCTGAATGGGTTCAGTTCTTGTGTTTTGGTTCGCGTATCGAATTATGGGTGATGCTAGAGATAGGGAATCGTGTCGTGATTGGTGGACACTTCGAACCAGATTAAGATCAAGATAAGATAAGGAATCGTGACGTGAATGTTTGTTGTTATCAGATGTACATAAGTGACATCATTTGTTAGTTGTACATAAGTGACGTTGTTGTTTTGAATGGAAAAGGGAGAAAGATTAGAGATACGGAATCGTGCCGTGATTGGTGGACACTTCTGACCAGATCAAACTCAAGATAAGATAAGGAATCGTGACGTGAATGTTTGTTGTTATTGATTTTGGAATGTTTGGAATTTTGCTGGGCCCTCGCTTGTCGGGGACATCACGTGATGTGTTTGGTGATATTTAGAGATAAGAATCGTGACGTTATGTGATTGGAAATTTCTGGGGAACATATGTCTCTCTCTGTGATATCGCGTTGTATTTTGGTTTGGCTATGGAATTGTGGGCCATGTTTTGAGATAAGATATCTTGGAATTTTCCCAGGGTGACACACATCCGTCATTGTCGTCATGTTTTGTTTGGTTGTCTAAGGATGGGTGTACTAATTTTCCAATACATTTGGGATATTTCTTTCTTGTTAAAGAGTGGGAATTTTAAGAATAGAGTAGACTCGAGATGGTGGCAGACTTTCGAGGTTTTCTGAATAATTTAATTATATACTGGTGTCTCTTAAATATAATTTTTTTTTCCAAAGCTCATCTGTATTTTTTCTATATTCATATTCTAATCAAGTTCATATTTATTCATAATTCATCCGAATATTTTGATTGTCTAAATTAAGATCATGAAGTTCAATAAATAAATAAATAAATAAATAAATAAATAAACAAATCGTGTGTGAATTCACGGTGATTTTCAAAGTATTCTTACTTAAACATACATAACACATCAAAGACACTGTTTGTTCTTTTAAGTGTACATATTTATTTCACAGATATTATTTACAATGCAATATGCAGAAATAGGAATTTATATATATATCACCAATGCAAATGGTGTTTTTCTTGGTGTAACATTTCTTTGATGAGACAAGTTTGATTACCTGATTTTGATACTACTTCTCAAATGATTATGGCAATTTCTGCGGTCACTGATATTACCAGTACTGCTATAAAAGCAAGTATCTGGAACTTTTGCGATAGTTCTTGATTTTCACCTGTAAAGAAAAAAAACCATTGATAGTAATGGAAAAGTTAGCAGATTACTACAATCCTAATACAGTACTTAGTTTTGGAAGTATCAAAGCTTTACAGAAACATACAATTTTTTTCACATGAAAGCGTGAAAAGTTGTTTAACAACACTTATGTGAGACACCAACCCATTAGAAGAAAGTTTAAACGCAATCAAATCAAAGTACCGACACTTTTACACACTTTTCAATGTGATTTGGCAGATATGTTATCCCTTGCAAAAGACAATGGGGTGTGTGTTTCCTTCTTTTATGCATTGATTGTTTTTCGCGATTTGCGTGGGTTTGAACACTGAAGAAGAAATCAGCAGACGATGTTGTTAATGCTTTCGAGTCTATTTTTAAAGAGGAAGTGCCATGTTACATAAACTCTGATCAAGGAAAAGAGTTTTGCAACAAGAAAGTTCGTGCAATGTTTAGAAACCATAATATTCAGTTCTGCACGACCAGGAGTGAAATGAAAGAGTAGTATGGGAGGCTCTTCTGACCAAATGCATCTGATGGGCATGGCTTCCTGACGTCATTGTGAGTGACGTCATGAGTTTGGAATGTTAGAAATTTCCGTGTGGGCAAGTGTGTCACTGGCTTCAGTTCTTGTCTTTTGGTTCGCGTATGGGATTATGGTTGATGATAGAGATAAGGATTCGTGTTGTGATTGGTGGGACATTTTGAACCAAATGCTTCCGGTGTGGGTGGCTTCATGAGTCAGGAATTTCCCTGGGAGCATATGTGGTCAATGGCTTCAATTCTTGTGTTTTGGTTCGCGTATGGAATTATGGGTGATGGTAGAGATAAGGATTGGTGTTGTGGGTGTGTGTTGTTTTCAGATGTAGATAAGTGATGTCATTTGTTATTTGTAAATAAATGTCGTCATTTGTTATTTGTAAATAAGTGACGTTGTTGTTTTGAATGGAAAGGATGATATTAGTGGATAAGAAATCGTGTCGTGATTGGTGGTCACTTCTGACCAGATCAAGATCAAGATAAGATAAGGAATCGTGACGCGAATGTTTGTTGTTATTTAGATTGGAATTTCGCTGGGGCCCTTGTCTGTCAGAAATATCACGTGGTGTGATGGGTGATATTTAGAGATAAGAATCGTGACGTTATGTCTTTGTGTGGTATTTTGGTTTGGCTATGGAATTGTGGGCTATGTTTTGAGATAAGATATCTTTGAATTTTCCCAGGGTGACACACATCCGTCATTGTCATCTGTGGGAATTCTTAGAGTAAGTCGTGATGGCGGCAGTCTTTCGAGCTTTTCTGAATAATTAATTATATACTGATGTCACTCAAACACACATACTTTTTTTCCATACCTCATCTGTATTTTCTTCTATATTCATATTCTAATCAAGTTCATATTTTATTCATAATTCATCCGGATATTTTGATTTGTCTAATAGTAAGATCTTAAAATTCAATAAATAAATAAATAAATAAATAAACAAATCGTGTGTGTATTCACGGTTATTTCAAAAGTGTTCTTACTTAAACATACATAACACATCAATGACACTGTTTGTTCTTTTAAGTTTACATATTTATTTCACAGATATTACTTACATTGCAATATGCAAGAAATAAGAATTGAATTTACATATATCACCAATGCAAATGGTGTTTTTCTTGGCATAACATTTCTTTGAAAAAAAAAAAAAAAAACTTACATTTCTTTCCAGAATGGGAACATCGTGGTACTATCTAGGTTTTCTGAATATTCCAAATTGTTGATTAACATATATTCACAGAACACAAACACAAATCTGAAAAGAGTTTTCATTATAGGTTACTGTGCCTAACATATATTCACACCACAAAACACACAAAACATAGGAGTTGATAGATATTTCTGTAAATAACCAGAAAAGCTAGTGGACTACTTAATTACTTTAGTATCCGTTTGGTTCTCTGTATTAATCTTTCCTACGGGTGCCCATCCTTGGTTGGAAAGTCTATGCGCTGTTTTGTTTAGGGTAACTGTTATTTCTGGTTTCGAATTCCGATTGCTGTTAGAGTATGGAATTCAGACAAGTGAAATTTTTATTATTATTTTTTTTCCAATTGATTCGTTAATTTCTGTATTTTACTTTTACAGGTCATATTCTAACAGAATAACTGAGCAGAATTAATAAATATATAAAGTATATGAGAATTTATTTTCCAACGCTGTATATTTCTGAATAAGTCTTACCTTTAAGGTATCTATCTTATCCGGTCGCCTTTTGTTGTATGTACGTGAGAAATCGTGTGTTTTGTTTTGAACTCTTCGTTTCCATTGGGAAATTACCAATATAACTATTAATTTTACCTTCGATTGCTTGTGCTCTTAAGCTATTTCTGTAATTAGAATTTATTTGTGAATTATTTTCCCACACTGTTAATTTTCATTCATTAACCTTGTTTGTAGATAACGAACAAATAAGACTTTTAATTCAATGAATCAAAAAAAAAATTCTCTGGTTACTTTGTGGCATGAAATTTCACAAGGAAAAAAAAATGTTATCTTCCTTCTTAAATTTGTATAACACATATATGACACCCAATTTGTTCATTTAAATTTACACATTTTATTGAACGAAATATTATTTACAAATTGTATTTACTGAATCTAACAATACAGAAAATAAATAAATTGAAAAATACATCAAAGGTTCTTCCATGGTTGTGGAATTGCCATCGTATGGTTTTGACAATGTGACTCTCATCTGAAAGTTAAAATTTCGTTTGGCGTTCATTGGGAATTTATTACTGTAGTAAAATTAAGGGTTGTGTATTTATTTCTTTGAAACCAATACGTATACTTCAGAGAATTATTAAAAGCACAAAATCTTTCATTATGTTTCCAAAAGCATTTAAAAGTACACGTTATGTTTTCACGTTTTGGGCATCCAATTTCATTTAAATCAAGAACAGGCCTCCTTATTAACTTCGTTAATGTATTTGATTTTTCTCTTCCTTTGGCAAGTAATATATGATATTTGCATGTTGATTCTATCATCCAATCTCTTAGTTTATCCAAAGCTAGTGAACCAATTTCCCACTTCAGCTGATGGTTATATTTTATTAACCAAGAATTCTGTTTTTTAACTCTTTCAGGTAATTCTTTCCAACTACAAGGTGATTTTGTCACTGCATATCTTACACTAATTCCATCAGAAATACAAATTCCTTTAGGAAATAAATTTGAACTCTTATTCAACAAAAATTGTACATCAATTATCCCAATGATAACTGAAAATTCGTATTTTTCACCCACTGTCGATTTTTCATAATCGATTTCCTTCATTCTTCTTCTTCGATTACTTCATATGGCACCACAAATAAATAGTTATTTATTATTATTTCACTGATTATTAGCTCTGATCGTATACGTTATGGTAACATTCATTTACAAAATTCTAAATAATTACAACTTTTCACATAGAAACTTTCAAAGAATTTGTGGCTCACCCATTATTTTTGCATTACCAAACACAAATCACAAAACAGCAGTTGCAGTAGATGCATGATTACCTTAAGTCCAAAGTCACTCGACTCTCTGGTATTTTCTTATAGTACTGTTTACACTCACGATCCCCTACCCTGACCGTTCCTTTAAAAATGAATCTTTTGCGCATATGACTCAATGACATGTTTTCACATGCTGTTGGATATACTGTTGGTGTGTTTTTATCTTACTTTGTGTAGGGAAAGGTAAAATTTGTATATGTGTTATCTGTAGTGTACAAACATTTTCTCTATGCCAAACTTTAAAGAAGTGGTAAACTCACGTTTTGTTGGTTTAATTAGGTGCTTCTCTCTTTCTCTCTCTCTCTCACTCTCTGTAAAAATAACGAAATTCTAACAGTTCGGATTTTCGATTATGTGAACGATTTGTTTTCTGATAACTCAAATAATATCAATAGGTAGCATTAGACAATTTCTAAAATAATCAATACATGGATTTTCGTTTTCAACACTTTTTTTTCCTGTTCTGTCATTAATTTCACAGTTGTGATTTTTTTAAAATAATTAAACAGAATTGCATTAAGATATAAAGTTGTGGATTTAAATATCAAGATCTAATCAGAATAACTGAGTAAAAATTCACTGTGGAAAAACACAACAACAAAAACACACATCTTTGTTCATTTAAGTTTACAAGTGCACATTTTATTTTGCTGAAATACTATTTACAAGTATATTCACTGAGAAAAATTGAAAACATGTAATTACCTAAAAATATTTCACAATATATAGTTTAGACTCTTAATATTTTCCAATGAGTTCAATGAATAAAATTTTTGTTACAAACTGTTTCTTGGTTACATTACATCAAAATAGCTGGTCACGCAAAAGAATTTTTAAATCAGATACCATGGTAACCACACTTCCATACGTTTGATATTGTGTCAGTCTGGAAATGACACCATGCCTCCCTAAACATTCTGTGTATTCTTTTGTCAGCAAATATACACAAACAGTTTTTGTAAAATGTTCATAAATGTCCCAAAATAAAGAATCTTTATCGAATTGGATAAAATCTTGAAAGTCTAATTTTACCATTGATGAATTTAAATGTTGAGCAATAATTTTTCCCATTATACGGACAGATGGTAATTCAGTTTCCAAAATTAGTAAATGATTATCAATGTCATACATTTTTGTTGAAAATCTCTCAGCTTCTTCACAACTAATAGAAAAAACCTTACTTCCATCAGCTTCTGTATCATCAAGTATTAGTTCCCCATCTTGGCATTTCAGAATATAACAATCACCGAGGTCCATTTCATAGCCAACTCTTCTTTGCAAGTAGCCGAGAATATCAGAACACTTCCTGCATAATTTTTCCCAAGTGGTCTGGGATAAATACATCACAATGTACGTGTCTTCTAAAATAATAATCGGTTTCCATCCTTTTAGAGCTAGTTGAAGAGTTTTGTCTTGTGCTATTTTCCTGAAGAAAGAAAATTTCAATGACTTTTGTGGCTCACCGATTATTTTACTTTACTTTACTTTCCTGGATACCAATCACCACAACACAATATGGTAACTTCACAGGATGAACGAACTGTCATAACTGCAAAGACACTTGACTCGTTTTTTTTTCCTTATAGTACTGTTTACCTGACCCTTAACCCTGACCGTTCCTTCCAAAATGAAACTTTTGCACAGATGATTCACGGACATGTTTCTACATGGTGTTGGATAAACCATGACAACAATGACGGATGTGTGTCACCCTGAGAAAATTCAAAGATATCTTATCTCAAATCATAGCCCACAATTCCATAGCCAAACCAAAATACCACACAAAGACATAACGTCACGATTCTTATCTCTAAATATCACCCATCACACTACGTGATATTTCTGACAGACAAGGGCCCCAGCGAAATTCCAATCTCAATAACAACAAACATTCGTGTCACGATTCCTTATCTTATCTTGATCTTGATCTGGTCAGAAGTGACTACCAATCAAGACACGATTTCTTATCCACTAATATCATCCTTTCCATTCAAAACAACTTCACTTATTTACAAATAACAAATGACGTCACTTATCTACATCTGAAAACAACACACACCCACAACACGAATCCTTATCTCTACCATCACCCATAATTCCATACGCGAACCAAAACACAAGAACTGAAGCCATTGACCACATATGCTCCCAGGGAAATTCCTGACTCATGAAGCCACCCACACCAGAAGCATTTGGTTCAAAATGTCCCACCAATCACAACACGAATCCTTATCTCTATCATCAACCATAATCCCATACGCGAACCAAAAGACAAGAACTGAAGCCAGTGACACACTTGCCCACACGGAAATTCCTAACATTCCAAACTCATGACGTCACTCACAATGACGTCAGGAAGCCACGCCCACCGGATGCATTTGGTCAGAAGAGCCTCCCATACTACTTGAAAGCACCCATTGCAGAAAGATTTATCAGAACGCTGAAAACAAAGATCTACAAATGGATGACATATTCTAAAAGTAAAATTATACGAAAGTTTTGCCGACCCTTGTACATACTTATAACCTCACACCACACCGCACTATCGGTATGGCTCCTTTGCAATTTAACCTTCACATAGGAGGATCGTGTGTAAAGGTTAAATTGCGAGGATCGTGTTTGGAAATATTTGTACGGAACCCAAGAGGAGACTACCAAACCAAAATTTCAAGTAGGTGTTAGTGTGGTTTTAAGTGATGATACCCACAAATTTAGAAAAGGATATTGGGGTAACTGGACACGAGAATTGTTCACTATTGTTCAGGTTATTAATAGAAACCCTGTAGTATATAGTTCCCATTCGGGACGGAGAGATAGTGGAGGGAACTTTCTACGAAGCTCAACTGCAAGAGGCTAATATACCCAATGAACTTCCGGAAGACGTGTATCTAATCGAACAAGTACTTAAGCAGTGAAAACAGAAAGGAAAGCTTCAGTATTTTGTTAAGTGGCTCGGTTATCCATCATTGTATAATTCTTGGGTTCGTAGCAAAGATGTTTTACTTAACCCTTCCCAGTAATGCCAGTATGAAAATGTTTCCTACAAACATGCAAACGAAATTTTCGAGTGGAATTACCACACAAGATCAGACTTAAAGGTAAATGGGAAGTTGTTCTTGCCGAAATTCATCTTCCGGGAGAATTTAATAACATAGATTCCGGTTATGATGAGTTTCATATGATACGTGCAATTGGAGGAGGAGTCAACAATATCGACAACAACAACAACAACATCACAGGAAATAAAGTTTTTGAAAAGTCTAAAGAACGATTTTACAAAGTGTACAAGATTCCCCATGGCAGTTACAATTCACCCTCTGAACTTCTTCAAGCAGTGTTTGATGTGAGTTCTGTGATTACTGGAAAAAAGAACCCAAACAACACCATTTCTCTGACAGTCCCAAAAGATTACAACCTGTTGTTTCCCAAGGAGGCCTCGGGTTTGGGCCATCTACTGGGTTGTAATCAGATTGGTGTTAAACTGAAAGGTACAATCACAGGGAAATATCCAACTGATATAAAGAGGGGTGTAGCTGCATATTTTGTTTATTCTGATTTAATACAAGAACAGATAGTTGGTGATACATGTACACCATTGTTACAAGTTTTTCACTGCAGCACTAAGTGTTCCTTAATTTTTGCTCAATCTGATTATTATCTCTTACGAAAACAAACATTTCAGTCAATTAGCATTGAAATTCGTTCTGACAGCGGCGAGTTGTTCCAGTTTTGTGGTGGCAAGATAATAGTTAAATTACAGTTCCGACAAGTGAAGGATGAATGATTATCTCAGATATTACACATTGCAGGCAGGTGGGGCTCAAATGTTTACGGGCCCCCCAATACAACGTGGGTACGGATTAGGTAGCATTTTCAGAAGTGCCTTCTCCTTTCTAAGTCCACTTTTAAAACCTGCAGCTCAATTTGTCGGTCATCAAGCCTTAAAAGACGGTCAGCATATGATAGGAGATGTATTGGAAGGGGTACCAGTATGTCGAGGCTTTATAAACAGAGCATTGCTGTTTATGAAGGCTCGACGTTGAAAAGTGATTGCTGAAAAAGCTCAGAGCCAATTACTTCAGAGAGGTCAAGGAAGCAAGAAGAATTAAAATGAATGACATCTTTTTCTGAGGATATGATATCAGAGATAGATCTTTGCCACCTTCGTGTCAACATGTGTGTGGAAAGAAGTTCTTTTGTTACCTACCAACCAATATCCATTGCTGATAGTGGAGGTGCTGTGGAATTTTGCATACCAGGTACATCTGAAGAATACTTGGATTTGGGAAAATTATACCTACGCATTCGTATGCATCACTGATAAATATAATAACCCTATCGAAGATTCTTCAGTTGGTGTTGTGAATAATGTTTTCCATTCCCTGTTCAGCCAAATTGACTTTTTTTTCCAAGATAAACTAGTGAATGTTGCATCAGACACGTATCCTTATAGGGCTTATATTGAAAACCTACTAAATTATGACAGAGATGCTAAAAAACAGTCAACTGACAAATGAACTATTTGTTAAAGATGATATGGCTAATGTTAGTAATATGTTTACCAAAAGTGAATGTGGGATACATAGACGACAAACTCGAATTAACCAATCGAAAAGTGTCTAGATGCTTGGGCGAATACACGCTGACATCATGCATCAAGACCGGTATTTGATCAATAACGTTACTGTTCGTATTCGTATGGTTCGCAGTTCTTCCGAATTTTGTTTACTGCCTGCAAATGCTGATTCTAAGGCTAAAGTGCAAATTGAAGAGGCTACACTTTTTGTCTGCAAAGTCAAAATAAATTCAAAGATTCAACTGGCTCACCTGTCTCTATTAGACAAGTCAAACATGATATATCCCATCAATCGTGTGCAAGTGTCTTATTTTTCGATTCCCAAGGGTATGTCAGATGCCACACGAGACAATCTGTATCCAGGTGTAATACCATCTAGATTAATTATTGGACTGGTCGCTAGTGATGGATTTAATGGCAGTTTCCACAGAAATCCATTTAATTTTCATCATTTCAATCTGAATTTTCTTGTAGTGCAGCAGACGTTATTCAATATCCCTCACAACCTTTGACTCCGAACTTCAAAGAAAGGCATTACAGCAGATGTTACATGTCACTGATCACATTGCAAGGTAAATGGAACAGAGACTGTGGTAATGACATTTCTTATGAAGAATATGTAAAGGGAAACGTTCACTATGGATTTGACTTATCGCCAGATCAAAATGCCGGTGCCCCCCATGTCAGCCTGTTAAGAAGAGGAAGTGTGCGACTCGATGTTAAATTTGCTCAACCTCTTCCTGAAAACATCACAGTGGTTCTTGGTGCAGAATTTGAGTGTATGGTATCCGTAACAAAGGATCATTCTGTGTTACTGGATTATGAACACTGAACAATTAGTAAGCATACTAGAGTTAGAACCTACCATGAGAAAAGTGAGTTTAGGAGTTTGTGCTCTTGATGAATTGCCAAAATATCCGATCAGAACAAAACAGTCGATGTTCGTCAGTAGTAGGGGTGGCTCTTCTGACCAAATGCTTCCAGTGGGTGTGGCTTCATGCGTCAGGAATGTCAGGAATTTGCCTGAGGGCATATGTGTAATGGCTTCAGTTCTTGTGCTTTGGTTTGCATATGGAATTGTGGGGGATTTTTTTGGTTCGCGTATGGAATTATGGGTGATGGTTGAGATAAGGATTCGTGTTGTGATTGGTGGGACACTTTAAACCAAATGCTTCCGGTAGGCATGGCTTCATGGGTTTGGAATGTCAGGAATTTCACTGAGGTCATATGTGTCAATGGCTTCATTTCTTGTGTTTTGGTTCGCTTATGGAATTATGGGTGATGGTAGAGATAAGGAATCGTGTCGTGATTGGTGGACACTTCTGACTAGATGAAGATGAAGATTAGATATGGATTCATGGCGTGAATGTTTGTTGTTATGAGATGTAGATAAGTGACATCATTTGTTAGTTGTAAATAAGTGACATTGTTTTGAATGGAAAAGGGAGATATATTAGAGATAAGGAATCATTTCGTGATTGGTGGGACACTTCTGACCAGATCAAGATCAAGATAAGATAAGGAATCGTGACGCGAACGTTTGTTTTTGTTATTGAGTTTGGAATGCTTGGAATTTCGCTAGGGTCCTTGTCTGTCAGGGATATCACGTGATGTTTTTGGTTCGTTTATTGCCTTGTGGGTGATATTTAGAGATAAGAATCATGACATTATGTGTTTGGAAATTCACAGTTTCGAGGTTTTCTGAATAATTTAATTATATGCTATGTCACTCAAACATACAGTTTTTTTTCTTTTTGTATTGATGGTTGTACTAATTTTTCCCAATACAATTTGGGGTATTTCTTTACTGTTAAAGGGTGGGAACACTTAGAGTAAGTCGTGATGGCAACAGTTTTTCGAACTTTTCTGAGTAATTAATTATATACTAGTGTCCTTAATCACACAAACACACACACACACATTAGACATGAAAAGTCGTTAATGTATCCATGTTGATACTTTAATATGTATCCTATGATTTATCCTATGATTATTCTTATGAAAAAAAAACTATTCAGTATTAGAATTATGCTTACCAAAAAACATACAAACAGTGATTATTGTATTACAATTATCAATTGTTATGTTCAAGTTAAAAAAAAAACTTACATTTCTTTCCAGAATGGGAACATCTTGGTACTATCTAGGTTTTCTGCATATTGCAAATTGTTGATTAACATATATTCACAGAACAGAAACACAAGTCTGAAAAGACATTTCACTTTTCATTATAGGTTATTGTGGCTAACATATATTCACACCACAAAACATGCAAAACATAGGAGTTGAAAGATATTTCTGTAAATAAACAGAAAAGCTAGTGGACTACTTAATTTACTTTAGTATCCGAGTGGTTCCTTGTATTAATTCTTTCCCACTGTTGCCCAACCTTGGTGGGAAAGTCTATGTGCCATTTTCTTTAGGGTCAGTGTTATTTCCGGTTTTGAATTCCGATTGCTCTTAGAGTATGGAATTCTGAGAAGTGAAATTATTATTATTATTATTTTACTTAAGTATAAAGAGCTAATAAGCTTCATTTTGGCAATGAAAACATTACTTAAATTAAGGGGGATATTAAATCCCACATAGTTTTAAAACCGAATAATCTTTGAGTTTCTTATTCGGTTTTAAAACTATGTGGGATTTAATATCCCCTTAATTTAAGTAATTATTTTTTTTTTCAAATTGATTAGTCATTTTCTGTATTTTACTTTTACAGGTCATATTCTAACATAATAACTGAGTAGAATTAATAAATATATAAAGTATATGTGAATTTATTTTCGAACACTGAATATTTCTCATTAAGTCTTCCAAAAAGTTATCATAAGAAACGCCTTTTTTTCCTAAAAAGTTTTCATAAAAAACGCGTTTTTTAAATTTTTTTCCCAAAAAAGTTATCAGTATCAATTGGAGGTGACATCACTAAAAGATATCCGCAAACGATGACCTCACTCATCTCCACTAGGGTGAGCAGACATCTTCTGGAGGAGAGGGGATGGTGAGAGACTAGGGTGATGGGGTTAGGTGGGGGAGCATTGCAGGGAAGACATCTGTCACCCTCTGTGGTATCACAGAATGAGAGACATGTTCCCCAGAAATATCTGAACACATAACGACATTGTTGTCATGTTTTGTTTGGCTCTGGAATTGTGGGTGATGTTTTTGAGATATGATATCTTGGAATGTTCCCAGGGTGACACACATCCGTCATTGTTATCAAGGTTTATCCAACAGCATGTAGAAACATGTCCGTGAATCATCTGTGCAAAAGTTTCATTTTGGAAGGAACGATCAGGGTTAAGGGTCAGGTAAACCGTACTATAAGGAAAAATAAATGAGTCAAGTGTCTTTGCAGTTATGACAATTCGTTCATCCTGTGAAGTTATCATATTGTGTTGTAGTGATTGGTATCCAGGAAAGTAAAGTAAAGTAAAATAATGGGTGAGCCACAAAAGTCATTGAAAATTTTCTTTCTTCAGGAAAATAGCATGAGACAAAACTCTTCAACTAGCTCTAAAACGATGGAAACCGAATATTATTTTAGAAGACACGTACATTGTGATGTATTTATTCAGGACCACTTGGGAAAAAATATGCAGGAATTGGTCTGATATCCTCGGCTACTTGCAAAGAAGAGTTGACTATGAAATGGACCTCAGTGAGTGTGATATTCTGAAATGCCAAGATAGGGAACTAATACTTGATGATACAGGAGCTGATGGAAGTAAGGTTTTTTCTATTAGTATTGAAGAAGCTGAGAGATTTTCACCAAAAATGTACAACATTGATAATCATTTACTATTTTTGGAAACCGAATTACCATCTGTTCGTATAATGGGAAAAATTATTGCTAATCATTTAAATTCATCAATGGTAAAATGAGACTTTCAAGATTTTATCCAATTCGATAAAGATTGTTTATTTTGGGACATTTACGAACATTTTACAAAAACTGATTATGTATATTTGCTGACAAAAGAATACACAGAATGTTTAGGGAGGCATGGTGTCATTTCCAGACTGACACAATATCAAACGTATGGAAGTGTGGTTACCATGATATCTGATTTAAAAATTCTTTTGTGTGACCAGCTATTTTGATGTAGTGTAACCAAGAAACAGTAAGTAACAAAAATTTTATTCATTGAACTCTTTGGAAAATGTTAAGAGTCTAAACTAAATATTGTGAAATATTTTTAGGTAATTACATGTTTTGAATTTTTCTCAGTGAATATACTTGTAAATAGTATTTCAGCAAAATAAAATGTGCATTTGTAAACTAAAATGAACAAAGATGTGTGTTTTTGTTGTTGTTGTTTTTTCCACTGTGAATTTGTACTCAGTTATTCTGATTAGAACTTGATATTTAAATCCCCAACTTTATATCTTAATGCAATTCTGTTTAATTATTTAAAAAAAATCACAACTTCGAAATTAATGCCAGGACAGGAAAAAAAAGCGTTGAAAACGAATATTCATGTATTGATTATTTTAGAAATTGTCTAATGCTACCTATCGACATTATTTGAGTTATCTGAAAACAAATCGTTCACATAATCGAAAATCTGAACTGTTAGAATTTGGTTATTTTACAGAGAGAGAGAGAGAGAGAGAGAGAGAGCACCTAATTAACCCAAAACGTGACTTTAACTCTTAAAGTTTGGCATAGAGAAAATGTTTGTACTCTACAGATAACACATATACAAATTTTACCTTTTCCCACACAAAGTAAGATAAAAACACACCAACAGTATAACCAGCAGCATGCGAAAACATGTCTTTGAGTCATCTGTGCAAAAGGTTCATTTTTGAATGAAAGGTCAGGGTAGGGCATAGTAAGTGTAAACAGTACTATAAGAAAATACCATAGAGTCGAGTGACTTTGGACTTAAGGTAATCATTCATCCACTGCAGCTGCTGTTTTGTGTTGTGGTGTTTTGTGTTTGGTAATGTAAAATAATGGGTGAGCCACAAATTCTTTGAAAGTTTCTTTGTGAAAAGTTGTAATTGTTTAGAATTTTGTAAACGAAAGTTACCATAAAGTATACGACCAGAGCTAATAATCAGTGAAATAATGATAATAAATAACTATTTATTTGTGGTGCCATATGAAGTAATCTAAGAAGAAGAAGAAGAAGAAGGAAAACGATAATGAAAAATCGACATTGGGTGAAAAATACGAATTTTCACTTATCATTGCTATAATTGACTGCCAATTTCTTTTGAATAAGAGTTCAAATTTATTTCCTAAAGAAATTTGTATTTCTGATGGAATTAATGTAAGATATGCATTAACAAAATCACCTTGTAGTTGGAAAGAATTACCTGAAAGAGTTAAGAAACAGAATTCTTGGTTAATAAAATATAACCATCAGCTGAAGTGAGAAATTGGTTCATTATCTTTGGACAAACTAAGAAATGGGATGATAGAATCAACATGGAAATATCATATATTACTTGCCAAAGGAAGAGAAAAATCAAAAACATTAGCGATGTTAATAGGGAGGCCTGTTCTTGATTTAAATGAAATTGGATGCCCAAAACGTGAAAACATAATGTGTACATTTAAATGCTTTTGGAAACATAACGAAAGATTCTGTGCTTTTAATAATTCTCAGAAGTATATGTATTGGATTCGAAAATATAAATATGCAACCTTTAATTTTACTACAGTAATAAATTCCCAACGAATACCAAATGAAACATTAAATTTCAGATGAGAATCACATTGTCAAAACCATACGATGGCAATTCCACAAGCATGGAAGAACCTTTGATGTATTTTTCAATTTATTTATTTTCTGTATTGTTAGATTCAGTAAATACAATTTGTAAATAATATTTCGTTCAAATAAAATGTGTAAATTTAAATGAACAAACTGGGTGTCGCAGATGTGTAATACAAATTTAAGAAGGAAGATAACATTTTTTTGCCTTGTGAAATTTCATGCCACAAAGTAACCAGAGAATTTTTTTGATTCATTGAATTAAAAGTCTTATTTGTTCATGCAAGCCCTCAAATATTTCAAGAAACTCCTGTCAAATTTTGGAAGCAAAAGAAATAATCGGGTATTAAATTAATAGCTAGAATTATAGTGGTGAATATTTCCCCTGAAAAGTCACAATACTGTTAGAGTTTGGTTATTTTACAGAGCCATTAGATAGTTAAACACAACGACACATTACAAAAACTCTTAAAAATATTGCTGTAGAAAAACTGCGGAGAGTTCAAAACCTTGTTTGTCTCATATCAATTACTTAAAATTTACTAATGCTAAAGAAAAAATAAATAAAATAAATAAATTCCACTTACAGAAATAGGTTAAAAGCACAAGGAATCGAAGGTAAAATTAATAGTTATATTGGTAATTTCCCAACGGAAACCAAGAGTTCGAACCAAAACACATGATTTGTCACCTATGTTCAACAAAAGTCGACCGGATAAGATAGATACCTTAAAAAAAAGAGACTTAATGAGAAATATACAATGTTGGAAAATAAATTCACATATACTTTATATACTTATTAATTCTGCTCAGTTATTCTGTTAGAATATGACCTGTAAAAGTAAAATACAGAAAATAACCAATCAATTTGAAAAAAAAATAATAATTTCACTTGTCAGAATTCCATACTCTAACAGCAATCGGAATTCGAAACCGGAAATAACACTTACCCTAAACAAAATGGCACATAGACTTTCCCACCAAGGTTGGGCAACAGTGGGAAAGAATTAATACAGAGAACCACTCGGATACTAAAGTAAATTAAGTAGTCCACTAGCTTTTCTGGTTATTTACAGAAATATCTTTCAACTCCTATGTTTTGCATGTTTTGTGGTGTGAATATATGTTAGCCACAGTAACCTATAATGAAAAGGTGAAATGTTTTTTCAGACTTGTGTTTGTGTTCTGTGAATATATGTTAATTAACAATTTGCAATATTCAGAAAACCTAGATAGTACCAAGATGTTCCCATTCTGGAAAGAAATGTAAGTTTTTTTTTTAACTTGAACATAACAATTGATAATTGTAATACAATAATCACTGTTCGTATGTTTTTTGGTAAGCATAATTCTAATACTGAGTAGTTTTTTTTTTCATAAGAATAATCATAGGATACATATTAAAGTACCAACATGGATACATTAACGACTTTTCATGTCTAATGTGTATGTGTGTGTGTATGTGATTAAGGACACCAGTATATAATTAATTATTTAGAAAAGTTTGAAAGACTGTCACCATCACGACTTACTCTAAGAATTCCCACCCTTTAACAGTAATGAAATACCCCAAATTGTATTGGAAAAATTAGTACGACCATCTATAGAAGAAGAAAAAAAAACTATGTTTGAGTGACATAGCATATAATTAAATTATTCAGAAAACCTCGAAACTGTGAATTTCAAAACACATAACTTCACGATTCTTATCTCTAAATATCACCCAAGAGGCAATAATTGAACCAAAAACATCACATGATGTCCGTGACAGACAAGGGCCCCAGCAAAATTCAACAAAAATTCCAAACTGAATAGCAAAATCAGACCTTCGCGACACGATTCCTTATATTATCTTGATCTTGATCTGGTCAGAAGTGTCCCAACAATCACGACACGATCCTTATCTCTAATATATCTCCCTTTTCCATTCAAAACAACAACATCACTTATTTACAACTAACAAATGACATCACTTATCTACATCTCATAACAACAAACATTCACGTCATGATTCCATATCTAATCTTCATCTTCATCTGCTCAGAAGTGTCCACCAATCACGACACGATTCCTTATCTCTACCATCACTCATAATTCCATACATGAACCAAAACACAAGAACTGAAGCCATTGACACATGTGCCCTCAGGGAAGTTCCTGACATTCCTATCTCATGAAGCCAAGGCCACCAGAAGCATTTGGTCGGTCAGAAGAGCCACCCCTACTACTTTTGTCATGAACATAGGTCTGACCTGGTTGCCAGGACAACATTGACAAGCTATCTATATTAAAGACAAACACGGTGATTTTTTCAATAGTTTTGGTCGTCCACCCGAAAACGATATTGTTAACTTTCTGAATATTAATACTAATAAATGGTATTATAATTCTGTGGCTGTACAAGCTAAGGAATCTTTCATATGTGGATTGCATTGTGTGTATTTTTTAATATTGAGATGTCGTGGTCTTTCTATGCAAAATATTATTAGAAAATGTTATTCTAAGGATTTGTGGTTAAATGATATTGTAGTAACTAATGCTGTTACAGATCATTTACTGGAAATAAAAAAATAATTTAAAAAAATGTTTTTTTCACTTTCCCTTTTTTCCAAACCAGTTTCTTATTCCCATGCAGCTTTTGGTAAGATAGAGAGAGGGATGAATTTGGTACTCCTTCTTTGAGCTCTCTTGCGGGGAGGGATTGGAGTGGAAGCATTTTCTTCACTGGGACTGGCTGACGTTAATCGTTGATGGGAATGGTTCTGGGTATTTGGTTTGTTTAGTAAAGGTTCTGGACGTCGTAGTCGATGTTCCTGTTGCTCTCCTTCTGTGTGAGCCAATTGATTTTTCAACCCTAAATACTTTTGCAGAACATTTAAATATGCTTTTACTTTTTCATCTGCATGTTTATTTCTTATTTTTAAAATGGCACTCATTTCATCGAGTGTGTATAGTTCACGCTCCTCTGGTGATTGAAGAAGTGTAAATTTTTAAACATATTCATTTTCTAATAAGTGAAGTCAATAAAGGAACAATGATACTGCCTAATAATGGGAACAGTGCTTCCCGTGCTGTGAAACCAGTTTTTTCTTCTGCTAATGAAGGGAAGCGATTTGTTACTTAGTACTCTTATAATTTTTTTTTCCTTCGTAGGCATGACTACTGATTATGTTTTAGTGGAATATTTCCACATAAAACATTTTTGCATATTTCACAGAGTGTGGTGATTTGGCTGGAGGTGCAATGTTTTAAAGCATCATTTGCTTGTTTGGGAGAGGAATGAAATAAGTACTTGCTGAGATATTCATAGCGTTTGAGTCTATCAGCCATTCAGGGATAAATACTGTATTGAGTTCTTCTCCTGGCAAAATCCGTGACCTCAAGCATAAAATATCAGTGTTTCCTGTCTAAAGTCTAAAACTAAATATGAGTGGGGTTCACGTGTTGCATCTTTATAAATCTGAACTAACACATTCGTGTGTCCTCGAAATACCTGGGAAGCTAAATGAGAAAACTGCAAAGAGTACCGGGGATTTTTAAAAGCAATAGCATAATGGCTATTGAGAGAAATTGTACAAAAATGTTTACCTTTACAGAATAAATTTTGTGTCAGTAGAATGACACTAAGGTTAGGGTGATGTGAACCTTTTATGAATACATCAGCTATTTCCGTGCTGTCCTTAGCCTGGTGAACCAAATCATCAATTATGAGTAAATTTCTCACATTAGAATCAAATTCAGGTAACTTCAAACCATTCACGAATTCTATATTGGTAAATTTTTTAAATTTATCTTGATTTTCATTGTAACAGTAAACAATTCGCTCCGGTGGTGGTTTGATTAGTTGATTACAAAGTTCTATGAGAGACAACACGAATGTTGTTTTTCCTGACTGAGTAGCTCCTAAAATTATGCATGTAAATGGATGTATGAACATATCGAAAATGATAACATAATAAGACTGTGGTTATTTTTATATAATCAGAGATCATGTAAAAACAAATAGATACTTGTTTTAATATAAAAAAAATCTCCTTGTCAACATTCTTTTTTATCACAGTCACCATGTAATCATGCCAAGACGAAAATTTTCTTTTTTAATTCTAAGAAAAAAAAAGCTATTCTGGAATAATAGTAACAATAACATTGATGTGAAAACTGTACAAGAGAAGGGCAACACTGCAAATTATCGTGTTGGGAAACAACCATGGATTTTTACCTACCAGGGAATGTTGTTTAGTTTTCTGTCCCATAGATGGCATCTTTTGCTATGGGGTATGTGAGTGTAAGGAATTATCCTTTAAAATACCCATACGGAAAAGTGCATGTGTCTGTTGACACTAAGCACTTCGCAAAAGCGGATCCAAATATTTATGTTATGGAGGTCGTTTTGAGTTGAAAGCTCCATTTTTCTCTGTGGACAGAAAATGGTACAGGAATTTGGATGTTTTGTGGCTCACCCCTTACTGCTGCTATCATAGATTCCAGATTAATCTCAGTGGCCGTGCGAGAACTTAAAGTAATAACTTTGCATTTGGTCACAATCTTACCCCCCCGCATTCTGTAGGAATAAGATTTGGGGGCTGTGGTAACAAACTCAACAATAAAGCCACTGTCGAGACCGTCACCTAGCTCCCCAAGGTAGTGATCAGTGGACGGTGAGTAATCGCCTGGTTTTTCAATGAAAATGACAGAATCAGTATCTGTGTATAAAAGCTGTCTTTGCAAAGGTTCCTTGACCACATATAACTTTATCCTACTATAGGCAACTACAAATGAGGAGATGACAGCATTCCCTTTCCTATTTTCAGGCTCAGTGCCTTCAATAGGAGAGTAGGCATCCATCATCTGCTCTTCTGAAACTAACCTAGCATCTTGGATAACTTTACTGTTATCCAAAAAAGTTCTACGAGGTCTTCATAAGAGGAAATCACCTGGGTCTGAGTTCTTCACATTCTCATGCCAAGCCTTCCCCACAGAGAATTCAAACAAAGTTTAGCAAGAGAACATTTACCAGGGTTTTTACTAATGTGTTCACTATTTAACATAACACCTTCCCTTAGCAAAAACTCATCCAGATAAGCCTGTCGGTTTTGACCTTCAGGCCATCCAGATGCTTCCTGTTTCAGCTTCAGAAAAATATCAATATATTGAGCAAAGAAGTTTTCTTCCCCTTCAAATTTTTGAGAAAAATGCCACACCTCATAAAATTCAATAACTTTATAACTGCGAGAATGTGCTAAATCTAATTCTGGACTGCACCAATAACCTGTAAATGATCAGTCCGTATGAGAGCATAATGGGGCCATTTCAGAAGCACACTTTCCACACAGGGGGAAGATTAATTTTTCGTTAACTGTGATGGACAAAACCGGTAAAAGGAGATCAGTAGGTGCTTCCACTTTTGCATGGCAAATACCAAAGTATACCCCAGGAGAATAGTCGAAATTATCGATAATAACTTCGGGATGCCCCATAGGAAATATTTGGTATTTCATTACCCATGGATAAAAGCTATTGAAGTCCAAATAGCGAATAACTTCCTCTTCTGACTGAATTTTGTGACACATTTTGTAGCAGTCGGTTCTGCCACCATACAGAGCACTACGAAGTAATATAGGATCTGGAATATTAAGAGCAGCAATAAAGTTTTTCAAGGCTATGTTTTCAGAAATTTCTGCATTAAACTGACATTCCTGCATTAAACACACAAAAAAATTCTGAAATTTCTGCATTAAACACACAAAAAAAAAAAAAAAAAAAAAAAAATATATATATATACAGGGTGTTCGGGATAAATTTGACAGTTTCGTAAGGAAAAAGAAAATCTTCTTTGTATCTATTAAATTTAATGAATTGACAAAAAAACATTACAGGCAGAGTTAATTACAATACTATCAACAAGATTTACTCAAAATAACCACCATTAGCATCGATCACAGCTTCAATTCTTCTTTGGAACCTCGAACAAGCTGATGCTACAGTCTCCCTGGGAAGGGCCGCAAAAACTGTTTTAATTTTATCCATTAACTGGGCTTTTGTATTACTGGAAGTGCGATTGGTGTCTTTTTCAACTGCGCCCCATACAAAATAATCCATGGGGTTAAGGTCTGGGGAGTTTGGAGGCCAAACATTTGGACTGGTGAAGTCGTAGAAATTTTCAGACAACCATTTTTGACTTTTCCCAGAGGTGTGGCAAGGGGCCGAATCCTGCTGCCATACATACGGCCTACCATTGGCTACCCTTGTTATCCAGGGCTTGACTACAGTTAGCAACTCCACGAACAAAGCCCGAATTCCAATGCCAGGGTTCTTCAACACCTGTTCCTGCAGATTTGCGAGGAATTCTGCTGTACGAACGCAATCAGATCGTCTGCTAGGGATCTTTCTTCTTGCTACATCCTCGTAGTCACCATTGCAAGTCTCTAGTTCATGCCTGATTGTTTTTACTGTATTCAGGGAGCATTGGGCAGCAGTCGTAATATCCTTATTTTGATGGCGGGCACGAATCATCATGATACAAGTTATTCTCTTCCATGATTCAGGTGGGTTCCAACTATCCATCCTTTCTGACATCTTGTATATGAATGAAGAAGGGTCCAAACTTTTAAATGAAGAGAAGTGTGTGTTAATACATGTAACTTACGGAAAAATATAATTAATTATAAATATGTCAAATTTATCCCGAACACCCTGTATATATATATATATATATATATATATATATTTGTGTATTTGAAAGTGTAGTAAATTGTCTAGTTGAAGTTTTTTTTTATCTGATAATATTATAAGATTTATCAATGTTTACAAATGATATGTTGAATTTAGTTATGAGTCCCATAATCGCCAAATATATACATCTGTTTCTGGGCATTTAAAAAAAAAATACAATTGATTCTTTTTTAAGAGTGATTTTTTTTTATCAGTAAAGAGAGTTATTGTTAAGCGCCATGGCTTAGAAAGGAAAGGAAGATTTACGTAAATTGGCTGAAGAATTGGGAGAGATGCCAACTGTTGAAATGAAAGTGATAGATCTTAAAATGATTATTACGGGAAGTAAATTTTATGAAGAAGAATTTGTTAAAGAGATGTTGGAGACGATTATTAGTACCAGATTCGAGGAAGAACTGATGAAGAAAGAAGAATTAGAAGTTCAATATCCAGTTTAATTAGAAGTTCACAGTATCCAGTGACAATAAACCATATTGCCTTGAACTAATTAAGCTAATGCCTAGGTTTAGATTACAAGAGGATGACAATGTGATATACCTATCCCTGTTTGAAAGACAAGCTAAGAGAACCAAAATAGATATTTAAGACTGGATATCATATCTCTTGACTTTGTTACCATTGAGATTGTCCAATTAATTGGTAGAGAGTCAGAAGAAAATTGTGAAGATTATGAATATATTAAAACAATTCTACTAAAGAGATTTAGACTGAATCCTGAAAGTTTCAGAAAAAAGTTTGTGATGCACCAAAAGGTTTCTGAAAAATCTTGGAGGGATTTCTGTTATGAAATAACTAATTATTTCGAAGAGTGGATTGGTGGCCTTGATATCAAGGATTTTGAAGGGTTAAAAGATCTAATTATTACGGATCAACTGAAGGAGAAAGTACCACATGAAGTGAGAGAACATCTCTTAGACGACTGGGCAAAATTCGTTTCTCCAACCAAGTTAGCTGAAAGATTGGACGAATACGACAGTGTTCGTCAGTACATCAAGGAAACCCATTGGAGCTATTTCGAAGGACAAGGTTACTGAAAAGTTTAGACCTTATACTCCACCTGCTGAGCGAACATTCAAAAATAAGTTATTATCTCACTCTCAAAGTCCACCGAGATGGTACCAGCCGCGGCGAATTGATGATTCATACAAGCCTCACTACAAACCAACTTGTTTTACTTGTAGAAAGGAAGGTCATATCGCCAAGTTTTGTATGAAAAATAGTCAGCCAAAAGGTACTCCTGCTACAGCAAACAGTAACCTAGTTCAAACGTCTACCACTGGGGATGACAATAAATCAGGTGTGTTGACTGCCAAAATTTCCATTCCAGTATCCAAATCAGTGGATATTGGTCGAAACGTAGATGATTTGAAGGTCGTCAAAATCAAATGCGGAAGTAGGGTTTTAAATGGAATAATAGATACCGGAGCGCAAATATCGGTAGTGGACGAAGATTTAGTGGCAGATACGCCCCATGATGGAGAAAGTAAGATAGAAATATCTTCTGCTTTCGGAGAAAATGAAATAACACCCTTGAGAATTTTTGAAATGAAAATTGATGATAAGTTACATGGTAATGTTCCAGTCAAATGTGCCGTCTCAAGAAGACTGGTTACCGATCTACTACTGAGCTCCTCTGCCTATCCTATGAAATACTGGTCGAAAGCGTCGAGCTACATGAGAGTAGTGATCATTGGGAGACACCAGTTCTGAAATCAAAAGATTTAAGTGATAAACGGTCAGAAGATGATGAAGACGAAGACATGCCTTCGAAAATAACCAGTACAGCATTGGCAGTCAGTACGATAGAGTCCCCTCCAGGTGCAGAAAATGAGTGTATACCAGAAAAAACAAAATTCGAATTCGGCAAACTTCAAGAGGATGATGAGACGCTCCGAAGGTGTTTTGAATGGGCGAAAAGGCAGAAAAATGGCTATGCGTTTGACGATGGGGTTCTGCTTCATAACGAACATATTTGTGGCGAGAATATTAGACAAGTAGTGCTACCGTGTGTGAAACGAGAAAATGTCTTAAAGATGGCACATGAAATCCCTCTTGCTGGCCATCTCGGAGAAAAGAAAACCCGTCAGCGAATCAAGTACTTATTCTTTTGGCCTACCATTAAACAGGATGTGAAAAAATATTGCGAAAGCTGCAAGGAATGTCAAATGAGAAGGACTGCTACATATAGAGATAGAATCCCATACGACCTATCGTCAGACCAGAAACTCCATTTGAGGTATGGAGTGTGGATTGTGTCGGACCGTTAGACCTCCATCGGGAAGAGAACATAGATTAATAATATGTGGTGTTGATTTATGCACTAGATGGACCGAAACCATACCTGTCAAGGAAATAAGTGCTAAAACTACATGTAATGTCTGATGAGGATTTTTACTCAGACGGGATTTCCTAAAATGGTCTGTACCGACCAGGGTACGAATTTCACATCTAAACTCACTCAAGCTTTTGAAGATCTGCTAGGCATAGCTCCACGTTTTTCCACTCCAGGACATCCTGAGAGTATGGGCGCTGTCGAACGTTGGAACAGAACTATAAAAGAGATGATGAATAAGAATATACCGGAGCATGGAAGAAACTGGGATTTACATCTTCCCTATCTTCTATTCGCATACCGAGATGTACCACATAGCACTACTGGGTTATCACCTTTCCAGATGGTATATGGAAGATTACCTCCAGGCCCCTTATCTCTGTTAAAGGAAATTTGGACTGGTAGACGAGGCATCCCAACCACTGCCTCTCGCTCGATTGAAAATTATTTACAAGAGCTTCTTGAAAATCTAAGAAAAGCTCATGAAATTGCATCCGAGAACGCCAAAGGGTCTCAAGAAAATACTTATCCAGATATAATCTTCGTTCCAAAGAAAAATCCTTCATTGTTGGTGAAAAGGTTTTAGTATTGTTACCTTCACCCTCTCATAAGCTTCTAAATACTTGGACAGGACCTGCTACAGTCGTCCAACTTACTAGACCACATTCTGCGAAGGTTGAGATGAAAGATGGAAGTATCAGGGAGCTCCACATAAATAAGCTTCGACCATATATTCAAAGAATTAATCATGTCGGTCTAGTTTTCGAGCTAGATGAAGATTTCGGAACACTCCACTATGCACCCGCTGACAAGATGAATAAATCAGTCAAAGATATTAGGAAACACCTTTGGGATATGAAAGCTCTCTTGACGGGAGAACAAAAACAAGAACTTTTTGACATCCTCCGGAAATATGCAGATGTTTTAGTTCCAAACCTGGTCATGCCAAAGTTGACGTACACTCCATCAAAGTTACAGAGAACTGTTCCCCTAAGAGACTCAAACCCTATAGGGTGCCAATCACTCTACAAAAGGAAGTAGATCGACAAGTCAAAGAACTGTTAGATATGGGTCTCATTGAGCCAAGTGTCAGTGAATGGGCTCATCCCGTGATTTGTGTGGCTAAGAAAAATGGAAGTGTCAGACTATGCATTGACTTTAGATTGCTAAATAGTTTTGCTATTCCAGATGCTTATCCAATGAAAATAGCTAGGGATTTATTATTTGAGGTAGGACAAGCAAGATTTATCACTGTAGTTGACCTCACCAAGGCATATTGGCAAATCCCTATGGAAAAGGAAGCAAAGCCCTTCACCGCATTCGTGACGCATTCTGGTCACTATCAATGGAATGTCTTACCGTTTGGAATGAAGAACGCTGGAAGCACATTCCAGAAATCATTAGATAAAGCACTAGCTCCTCATAAGGCATACTGCCGATCTTATATCGAAGATTTGGCTATATTTTCTAAAACATGGTCTGAACATCTCACCCATATAGATGAAGTCTTCAAAACATTAAGAGAGGTGGGTATAACAGTAAACCTAGAAAAATGCGAATTCGGGAAAAATCAAGTGAGGTTCCTAGGTCATTTGACTGGATCCGGTCAACATTCCCCAGACCCAGAGAAGGTCGAGGTTATAAAAGGTTTAGCGACACCAGCGACAAAGAAGGAAGTAAGAAGTCTACTTGGACTGGCTAGCTACTACCGTGACTACATACCACGATTCTCCCAAATTGTATTACCACTGACAAATCTGACTAAGAAAAGTATCCCAAACAATATTCCTTGGACAACTGATGCTGATGAAGCTTTTACGAAACTCAAAGAAGAGCTTATAAAAATGCCTTCTTTGCATACTCCAGATCTCGACAAGCCGTTCCAGTTGTATACGGATGCATCAGCAACAGCAATTGGCGCATGCTTAGCTCAAAACAACGAACAAGGAAAAGAATTGCCCATTGCTTTCTTCAGTAAGAAACTAAATTCCTGTCAAATGAAATGGTCATCCATTGAAAGGGAAGCTTTTTGCGTCTTGGAGGCGTTGAAAAAGTTTGACACATGGGTATTTGGTGCTGAAATACAGGTAATTTCAGATCATAACCCTCTGACCTATCTAACTAAAAGTGCCCCTCATGGTGATAAGTTGTCCCGATGGGCTTTAGCCCTACAACGTTATAATAATACCGTTACGTGTAGAAACGGTAGTCGTCATGGTAACGCTGATGCCCTTTCCAGATTAAAAACTGATATAATTAATTAATGTTATTGGCTTGTTTCTTAATAATGATTGTATATTTTCTTGATGTTTAGTTAATGATGATTATATAGTTTTTTTTTTATTTTTATTTTGTTTGTTTGTGGGAGCTGCATCGCACCATAAGCTCTCACCTCATTTCTTGTATTTTAGAGTCAATTACTCGCCTGAGTTTTCTTTTAGATGCAACATCGACACTCCTGTGACGGATGTGCTTCCCCCAAAGGGAGTTGTAAAGATTTTTGTCACGAAGACTTGCGAATTCTCTTTAAATTGGGTACTGGTGGCCAGGAGGCGCGGCAGTCGTGACAACGAAGCAGACGACGCTTAGGACTGTTATTAGCAAAGTTTCCGCCGAGTGGTATCCATTTTTGTTTTTTTAGAATGTGCCCGAAGTGAGAGAACAAGTACAACATTAGTGTTTGAAAGCAAATATAATTTTCTAGTTAGATCATATACTACAGTATAATAGGTCATCAGAATTGCAAAAAAGAGCTATTTCAGCGAGCATTCATTCTGCGTAATGACTTTCACCAGCTTTACCATTCATCACGAGTCCGAGTTTTACTAACGCTATCCTTGGCTTAGTCTGTAACATCGGCTGTATGTTGTTCTTCGTTCGATGGTACAGGAAAGGTGGAAGTAGCCGAGTGGGAGACTGTTTCTTCAGCTGATGTTGGTGCTGGGATCGAAAGGATTGAAACAGTTTATTCTGCTGTTGTTGTTGTTGTTGCAGTTGGACGCATTTTTATTTTTCCCAGAATAGTTTGGGTGAATACTTTCTCCACATTGTTGGTGGGAAGGTCTGGAAATTGCCCAGCGTCTCGAGTAGATTGCGGGGAAAGTGCTTCAATGGGCGCTCATTCCCGCTCTGCAAAGGTACACAGAGGACAAGATGTTACTTTGTGCTCCGTGCTGGAGCACTTACGGCAGGGGTGTGGGCACTGGCTAGAGATGTGCCCGACGCCGACACAGTTGAAGCACTTTTCTCGGGGACAATCACTCCTCAGATGTTCTATCGAGCCACATCGCAAACACTGCCTCTGTACCCCGGTATCATTTGCCATCACGCGCGACGTGCCGATGTTGACTAGATTGGGCACGGGCTGTCGCATATCCATCTTGAAGGTAACTTCTCCGGAGTACCAAGCGGGGTCTTCCTTGGAGACGCTCTTCTTCATGTTGTTCACTTTCCTCCACTTGCTGAATGTCTGGGTGAGCACGTCGTTTCCGGCTTCAAGGTACTTCATAGGGAAGCGGTCGATTCAGAGTTGACGAACCTGCGACCCCACCATGGTTGGGGTCACCTGCTTCCCTTGGACGGGGAAACCCTCCAGAAGTTTATCTCTCTTGGATGCATTTTTAACGGCGAACAAGAATCGTCCTCCACAGGTGGTGAAGGAGAAGATATTATTAACTCCTACAAGCCCCTTAAGGACTGTTGTGAGGACTCTGGGGTCCTCCAAGCCTGGAATCTCCACTCCTAATGTCCGGGTTCTAGGGGGGGATCGCTCTGCTTATATTGGTCTCTGCGTCTAAAAAAGAAATTAAAAAAGAATTAGAGTCCGAAGACTCTATAAGAAGATCCCGTAGCACTTCGCAATGAAAAGTGAAAAGTGAAAAGTGAAAAGAACTTACATACCTTCACTACACGAATGCCAGAAAGGTGTGCCCATATATTATACCTAAGATAAAAAGCCAAACGGCTATTTTTTCTGGCGAAGTTAATTAAATTAAGAGGATAAAAATCCCTTATTATTTTATAGCCAGTATGCAAATCTCTGAGATCGAAAACTACGATCTAAAAGTTTCATGCCGAAGAACTATCGGCGAATCCAAGGGTAAGTGAACACCTGGTAGTACAACACCAAGGCAACTCGAAGCAAAGGTGGAGCAAGATCCATCACTCTCCTTGTTATTTTTTCATAATGTTAAACACAGCTCCTAGGAGATGTAAAAATTCTTTTCATTTAAACTTTAATATCATCTAGGTCTATCTACTCACTGATGAGACCTCAAAAAAAGGTTGAAACCAATTTGGGTAGTGACCTCTTCTCATAATGTAAGGCAGTAGTACATCTCCTAGGAGCTATGTTTTACATTATGAGAAAATATCAAGGATAGTGAGGGAACTTGCTCCACCTTTGCTTCGAGTTACCTTGGTTTTGTACTACCAGGTGTTCACTTACGCTTGGATTCGCCGATAGCTCTTCGGCATGAAACTCTTAGATCATAGTTTTCGATCTCAGAGTTTCGCATACTGGCTGTAAAATAATAAGGGATTTTTATCCCCTTAATTTAAGGAGTCATTCCTTGAACCTTATTCCTGCATATTTATATAATTCTGAACCTAACTTATCTGCTGGAGATGATTTTTCCCTTTCTTTCAGGCTGATTTCTAATTCTTCTTTAGTTATTTCCTTTTCATTCTCATTAAATGTTTGCGATTTATCTTGTTCAAAATATTCATCTGTCCACAATTCTGTATAGAAATTCAGAAATTCTTCTATTTCAATTCGGGATTTACTTTTATGTTTTTTTAGTATCTGTGCTTTGCTATGAGCGTTAGAAATATATTTTACAAAAACAAGTAGCCCAGAATTCTGAATTTTCAATAAAATCCCCCCCCCCACCCTCAGTGACGAAGGAGAAATTGGTCATATCGTCGCATTGTAAAATGATTAATAATATCTTAAAATATTTAGCTATCCGCATGTGAATCCTCATGCTGTCTGCTTTCTCTCCACTGATGTAGTAAGAATGAACCTCGAAAAAAAATAAATTCTTACTTCTCCACAATCAAAATATACTCACATATCCATGCCGAAGCCAGGTGAGGTGTCTGCTTATTAAGTTGTTTGAATAAAGAGGAGTATGATATATCTATTAGCAGCAAAGGGTTTTTTCCCTGAGCATGATATTTTTATCGTTGTTATTTTTATTATTTTAAAAATATAGTATACAAGTGCAATACTTCTCTGTAGGATATCTGATATCGCTAAATATCAGATATCCTACATACGTGTTATTGCTCTAATATATGCATATGCTTTGGCTGAGGGGAATTTAAACTGATCATTAAGTTTTTCACTTTTAAGGAAAACCCCAATGCTTCTGTAACATTAGTAATGCGTTCCTCATATATAGTTTTTCGCACATCAGGCTTAAGACCATTGTGAAATTTAAAAAAATATAAATTTCACAATAAATTCAGATTCACGTTTTTTTAATTTTAAAAGCATTCACTAAGTTAACCAGCTTATCATAAAATTCTTGATACAGTCTCATTCTGAGTTTGCACACAAGAATACACTTTCCAGAGATTTGGTCCAAGCTCAAGCTTTTTACAATATTTAACAACTAAATTCTTGAATTATTCGTAAGTTTGGATTTATTCGAACGTTCTAGAATTGGGAGTAAAAGTCAAATTTTTCTTGAAACTTAGATTTTATAACAAACATCAGCTGATCATCTGATCATTTTCAATCTCTCTTAGTTTTCTGCTGACTTAAAAAAATACACAGAAATTCTACAAAGTATGGACTAAATTACTATTCATCATTTCCTAACACACGCATACTAAGCTCCTGATCAGTGGCAATAATTAAGCAATAGCTAAAAAACAAATAAACATAACAAAAAGGAAATGTTTCTTAATTTTTCTCGCTCAATTTCTTATACAAAATTATGACTTAAATTATAACTTTAAATTAAATTATAATTACAGTTGACCTGAGTGAGTGGTTAATACCAAAAACTCGGTTACTGGATATTATTATTATTATTATTATTATTATTATTATTATTATTATTATTATTATTATTATTAAAAGTTAAGAGACGGAGTGAGAGACCAAGAAAATAAAAAAAAATAATATTTCAATTTAGAAATAATTAATGTTAGTGTAGATTTATGGTATTACGTTAACAGTGCGTGTAAAATGTTCATGTTTCTCAAAAACAATAAAAAATTATGCATTATAAATAAACTTATCTCCTAAAGAGAAAAAAAAAGCCCCAAGAACTTGGGAACAGAATTAACGAAAAACATCATGCAAACTTCCTTATCTTTTCTTCAAGATCTCAGGATTTGATGCGAATACACAAATTAAAACATTACTCTTCAAACGTGTAAAGTATAGTTTTCTACTTTCAATAATGGCCATTAAAATATAATAAAATATAATCATTTAGCTCATATCTGCTTTTTTTTTCTAAAACAAAAAATTACTTTGTGCACAACTTTTCTTAAGAGAAAATGCATTTTTCTTTCATATATTGCAAAATATCAGTTATTTCCTAGTTTCTTGAAATATAAAGATAATTTTAAAGTTCACTTTTCTTTATAGAAACTTCTTCCTTATCCTTAAACACAAAAAGAAATCATATGTTTCGGATTTAGAGCCCTTAACTAGAATACGTTTTCTTCATAACGTATCAATATATTGATAAATAGCAATATTGATATTGATAAATATTGATATATCACTTTTATCAATGCCACAACTTAGCTTCATCTAAAAGAAATTCATCCATTAATTTTGTTTCCCTCATAACGATCTTTTCCAGCTCTTTGGAAAAAATCAATCAACATCTTCTTCGAATGGAAACTCTTCGCGCAAGCATACTCTGCCTAACGTGGTAAGGAACATGGCGTTGAGGTGAAAGTCGCTTTTTGTAAACAACACTGAAGTTCTTCAAAGGTGTGAAAACGCCGTCGAAAAGTTCAATATTTTCTAGATTCAAGTTTATGTTACAGAAATTAAAAAAAAAAAAAACTAAATTAGAGGTTAGACCTTTTGGTCTAACCTCTAATTTGTGAAATGTTGCAATCAAACAATGTTCAACAGCCGAAAGTATACAATAATTCCTTATATAAACATCACTATTGACTAGAAATAATACATTCCTGCCCTTCATTTAGAAAGTATTTACATACAAATAGTTATCCTTTCCTTTTATTTAATTCATCAAAATTGATCGCAGTAAAAAATAATATAAAATAATCTTGATATCGCTAAACAGCACATATCCCACATTTCTATATATTGGTCTCAGTTTGTATAATTAGAATTATGAGAAAAGAAATTTTAGAAATTTTGTTTATGCGTTTATGAGAGTAGTAAAATTCATTTTGGTGTGGTCTTAGGAATAGAATATCTAATAATACTGTCAACATGAGTTCTTTCGGGATTAAAATAAACACAACCGATAACAATGAAACTTGTATGCATAGAATGACAAGGAAACTTATTACAAAAATCGTTTTCAAATATTTTAGCAATATTTTAGCAAAGTAGGTTTAATCATTAAGAATTTAATTAATTGTAGTGAACCTTGAGTATATAAGTTATTTAAATTTCCCCACCATTCTTCACACAATGTAAATATTTAAATAAATATGCATATTTAATCAGTCAAATCTAATCAATCCATGAGAAAATATTTTATATTAAACTTTTATTATTAAACTTTTTTTCAAGCACATGATGTTGAAATGTTAACGGGAAAAAATTATAGCGGTGTTCTATTCCGAGGACCATAGCAAAAGCATAACTGGCATGAAACAGAGATCTACAACTTTACATTTTGTTTTCTTATTTCTCTAATTTTATCTGTTTTGTTTGTAAATTTCTCATTAACAGCTCGAACAGCATGCAATGCAGATGAGTTAGAAAAGTGTATGTTGCCAAATAAGTGTTCCTTTACACTACGGGATGGAGTGAAATGTGAATGCGAGGAGAACTATGATCAAGTCGACCAAACACAGTGCACACGTAAGTAATTAATCCGTAATCTACTGTTTTCTTCTTATTATTATTATATTTGGTTATACCAAACCAAGCATAATTACTAATAGCATCTGAGATATAAAAATTGCACTACTGAAGAAAATGAAAAACAAAAAATATTACTTACAGAATATCGTGTTACTTACGCATTGTGTAATGAAGCAGGACAAAGTTTGATATAGTGATGGTGTACAATAAAATAATGAGATAAGGATATAGCGAGAAATGTTGGTAAGTATAAGGGACATTAGATGGAATATATACGAGGGGCTGGAAAGTTCTGATAAACATCTACTACAAAAATGACATTAAAACAACTGATATAACCACAAGAAAGAGCATATTAGTTTCGTAAGAATTACAAATCAAATTAGAATACAAAACAATTTCGTCGAAAATATTGCCACGAAACACCAGTATGGCGTGCCAACGAAAGGCTAAACAGGCCTAAATCAGGTTAATATGCTCGATATCAATATCTCTATAAAATGTCTATAAAATGCTGTAGCAATAAATTCTATTCTTCCACCATAGCAGAGCTCAGCTCATCAAATAGTGGAGGCAGTGGCTGAGTCCAATAAGACGTCAAGGGGTGGTCCATACATGGTCATTAATTAACGTCTGGTGATAATTCTGGCCACAGTACTCTGTACATCTTCAGTTACATGAGAATCCTCTTTGAGTTGAGCTCTATGGGAAGAGACATTATTATGCATGTAAAAAATTAGCGCAACCGAATCTCTATAAAGAAAGTACAACATATGGTTCAAGGATCTCACCTCGAAAAAACATTATCAAAAAACATGAAGAGGTGTTCGAGCGTTGATTATTATTACACTTCACACCAGAACGCTATCCCTCCCCCCATCTTAACTATTCCTTCCTCTGATGTTGAAGGAATGGTACTGCATACTTCGTTCTCTCCAGGTCAAAGGTCTCACAGCCCATTTGACTCAAACGGGACTCATAAGAAAACAGAACTGTGGCCTATCTCTCAAGACTATAAATCACTGTGTTCATGTCACTAGTTTTGACGAGCTCTGCTGTGGCTTTTGGTTAATTGAATACAAACCACCCTTCCTTGCGTAGAGTCCATTTGAATTAAGCCTTCTTAACACAGTCCGTTGGAAACGGTTTCGCCTGTTTCACAACAACCTCAAAAATGATGACAGAGTATCACATATACGTCTCTCTGTTAAAGCAAGGTAGCGGTCTGTTCTGGATGACATAGCGATCGGACGATCTTGTTCCGATAGCTAAGGATTACACGAATGATGATTACATCATTCGTATAATCCTTCTTTTTACATGAAACTACATCTATAGTGACGAAGACACAATAAACCAAAGTCTCACCTTCACTTGCGACTGAATGCTTCAAATGCTGCAACGGTCCGCCATCAAAGACTCTCTAAACGATGAAGAATTGCAGCACAGAAAGTAATGGAGTTGTGTTGACAAAAAAAGGATCACATCATCGGCTCACTGAAATAAAAAGGGACAAGAACGCCATCCCTTTCTTCTTTCCCTCCCTTCTCTTTCGTTAACTTCTGGAATGCTTTTTTCCTTTTTATTTCAATAAAGAACTTAGGAAATAATGGGAAATAGAAGGGATATGAGGGAGGAGGAAGTAAGAAAATAGAAATAAGATCATAGTTTTCATCTTTCTAGCCGTGCTGTTAGATGCTAACGCTTTTCACCACAATCACAAAGGATCTTTAAACTCTTCTCGATCTTCTTCCAGGTAGTAATGAGATTCTAGGCCATTAGCCAAAAGTAGTCCTGAGATTTCTGAGTTCCTCCCATAAAAACCTCCGTTTGAGAAATGAACCAGAATACCACTAGTAGATGTTAAATTTCCGGATTTTCGAATAATAATAAATAAATGTTGATAGATCCATTCTTTGTAGTGGCCAAGGTGCATTATTTGATCATAATGTGTGTGTCACTAATAGCTACACACTCTAACATGGGAAGCGGTGTACAGAACATTCTTGCAGGAGATGGTCGTTGTACTTCCAGCATTGTCAGAGGATTGATAATGTTAACACATTTCTCTGTAACCTTGGAAATGTGGTACTTCAATTCAATGAAGGTAAATATATCAGGACCCTTTGTCTATGGTTAACTCTCTGGTGAGAACTGAAGATTGATATGTTTCCCTTTTCGAAAGAAGCGGAATGAGTAGTACATCGAATAGCATCCACAACACCATTAGAGATGATGGAGTAGAAGACGTTGAACTGTGTCGATGCCCTGGCAGAACTAACACGAGCTCTGCAGTTTGTAGAACCTCCAGATGTTGATGTGTACTGGAAGGCTTCCATATGCTGTTTTCCATGTAGGGTTCTTTCTCGAAGGATAATATCCATACCTGATTAAATTATCGAAGAGGATGTTGTTGTGGGCGGTATCGTAAGTACATAGGCTGTTGATAAAAAGTTCATACAAAGTCTTTTGTAAGTGGGAAAGTCTGTAGTCGATGAGCAGAGTTGTTTTAAAAACTTCTCTTATATAGCACACCTCGCATTTGCTGTTTGGGACCTTGACTGTCTGTAATAGTAGACTAGCAGAGAGCTGGAGCCTAAGGTGCACTACACAAGCCAGCCACGAAGACGCTTAGTTTCCAGCGCCCTGTTCAGATCGCAAATGGTGTTGCTAGATAGCATACTGTTGTAAGATAACATATTCTTAGAACCGAGAGGCCAAATCCTCTAAGCTTCACCAGTAATTGAAGAAACTGGATGTTTACTTCACTTCGAAAGTTGTCCCATAATAATTTTGATCTCTTGATTTCCTGATACGGTGAAACTGACGACAAACTGATAGGCTGGCAGATGATTATTTGATTCATGTTGTCCTGGAGGATGAGAGTATCCGTTTTCCATTTAAAAGCGAAACCTGTCGAAAGTTTTGAATTTTAGATAACTGGTGCAAGTTTGAGTACCTGGTATCCATTATTAATGTGAAGAATTGCTGTTCATAAGACGTCAGAAAAGGTTAGGAATGGCTAAAATAACAGTCCGAGACCTGTTTAAAATCTGGAAAGGTGGATCTATCTCCATGGAAACAAAGTCGAGAATTTTGGATGCAGTTGTTTTTCCAACAGCGACTTGTGGATGTGAGACTTGGAACCTAAAGAATTCAGATAAGAAACGGATATCTGCTTTTGATTACAGAAGGCTGTTGTGGATATCATATACTGAAAGGCGTACAAATGAATGGGTGTTAGAAAAGATCAGCAGAATTTTAAGGCTTTTTAAGGATACTGACAGAAGAAAGTTAAAATATTTTGGACACATAGAAAGGCTGAAAGAGGGACTTCTCAGAACAGTAATGGAATGTAAAGTTCCTGGAAAAAGAGGCAGGGGTAGACCGTCAATGAGATGGATGGATGGATGACGTGTGTAGAGTGACTGATCTTCAGAGAGTTGAGGCCTCCAGAAAAGCAAACAACAGGACTACATGGCGAGGCCTGGTCTGGCACATCACCGAGCATCGGAGTGAACAAACGGCATCTGTAGATGCCCAGTGAAGATAGTAGTAGTAGTGTCGAGTTCAGCCAGTGCTGAAACGGAATTCTTTAGATGGTAAGGAACGTCCTTAGAAGCTAGTGTGCGCCTAGTTCCCGTATAAACTAGACCACACTTCATACAGTAAATTTTAAACTGTGTTTTCAGGAGATAGTGCTCTTTGATATTTTGTTTTTCTAAGATATAAAACAAGATACCATTCGAGTTGTTCTGCCTAAAAGTATTACAGATCCTCTTGTAATTCTATTAGTTCCAGTTCCATAGCAGATGATTCTGCAACCAGAGGTTAGATAACTGGATAACCATTCGATAATAACAACCAAAATGGATTTACAAGAAAGGGGAAGTAGGGCTTCAGCCTCTGTAAGTTTTCAAACCTGTCTAGGAACTTATCAAGCAGTGCTTGTAATTTATATTTATATTCTTCAAGTTTGTGCTCTTTTATTTCAGTATAAGAGAATGTATTTACTGTCCTTTTGAGATTGGGAAAGTACCTTAAGTTTCTTCACAATACGCTTCTTCGAAAAACTTATTTTATTCATGAAAACTCTCTTAGTAAGATCAGGAACAATCTTATCTTTACTGGAGAGCCATTTTGCCGATGATTCATTATATCAATGAGGAAGATTAGATCTAGCATCCAACTATCACTTTTCATTTGAGAATAGAATATTTTATTTTCTTCAAGAAAAGTAGTAAGATCCTCAAACCTACTTAAGACATTACTTGTTGACAGTCACCTCACAATGCAGTAGAAAGAGACATCATTGGGTTTATCTTCAAGCTCCAGTTCTTCAATAAATTTTTTTTTCACTGTCGATGGGTCTTCTCATTTAAGCGTATTAAATTGAAATTACAAGAGCAGATTTCATAATATCTTCCCACTTGATGTACCTGTCCGCCAAGTATTGACGATGAATAACGCAATGAACAGAAAAAAGCAGAAAAGGGGAGATTGCTTTACATAAGTGCAATTAATCCTGTGTTTTTTCCTCACCATTGCAGGTGTTTCATCTGTTGCAACACTGACGATTTTCTACAGTGGAATAGCAGCATCTGTTAAAGCTCTGTCAAGAGCAATTTTAATGTCAACACCACATGTTGTTTCGTTAGGCTCCACTAAGTCCAAATCTTTTCTCTGACAGTTATATTAACGGAAACATAACGAACAAATATCGCAGTTGTGGGTTTGGTTGTCCTGCATGTCTGTACATTCGACAAGAGCTAAGTTGATTGCAAGAGAATTCTCTAAATCATTTAGAATTTTGCTTGCAATATCAGCTCTGCTCTGGGAAATACGCATCTCTTTAGTGCAAGGTGAAGCTGGTGTTTTTGCTATAAGTCGCTGAAGTTTTATGTTATCTGGATCTCACACTGCAACAGCTTCAGCTATATTCTTCTTAAGACATTCGCCATCAGAATATGGGCGTTTAGCATAAGCAATTTTCCATGATATAACAAAACTTACTTCAGTCGTTGTATCGGATTCCTTACTGAACCTTGTCGACAGTGTCTGTTGGTTATTTATTGATGATATTAAAAGAATTAAATTGTTTTTCCGTAATCTGATTGAGTGACACCATGCAGATGAAACACAAAGGTTTACTTCATTTAACGGTGAATACAAAATCTTCCTCCCACTTTTGGTTAAAATTTCTGTTTTCATCTTCATACTTTCGTTTCGTATAATTAATGCCTCCGTCTTCCTTTACAAAATTTTTACAGACACTTCAAAAAAAAAATTAAAGTGAAAAGGGACAATCAGCTCCTACACATGAAACACAACCAAACTCCACACCGCCAAGAATTACACTATCACTCCGCTAGTTTCTTTGCCGGCAACACAGACACACACTCCACAATCACGTTATCGCAAACCATGCCCAATAAAACTAAAACTAACATTATTCTAAAACTAAAACTAACAATCTCCAGCACCATTCTAGAGGAATTGTGCTGGAGATTACTGAATCTCCAGCACAATTCCTCTGTAATCCTTGCTTAGCCGAAATTTCTTTAATCCCTGACTAAAATCTAGCATTAAAATTAGCATTTAAATTCTTAAATATATTTACTCCCATTAACATAAAACTTATGTTTTAATCCAATGGAATCTCATGTGGAATCGCAGTAAATGATTATGAAGCTTGAAAAAATTTTATTTACCTTTCATATTAAGTGTGATGTAAAATGGATCTCAGCCAACACATTTCTGAATATTATATGTCAAAGAGCCGCATGTTGCTCGCTAACAGAGGTTTGGCCATCCCAACTCTACTGCGTATTTATTATTATTATTATTATTATTATTATTATTATTATTAAGAGACACCTTCAAGAAATCCCTGACTCTCTGGAGGTCTCATGTGATACAGTGTCAAAAGCTTAGTGAGATAAAAAAAACCTACTAATGTTAATACTCTTTAATTTTCTGAGAAAATCACCAGGAATAGCTTAGCCTTTCTTCCTACTATGTTAATTTATAGTTATGTATCTGCTGTCATGAATACCTGCTGAACAGTGACCAGCCATGTCATGTTTCACGCTCCACATATTTATTTTTATTTTACCTTCGTGTAACAGTTCTTAGATGTTCGGTTTTAGTTATGTAACGGTTTATGTTTACCGCGTATTGTTTTTTTTTTTTTTTTGGTTCTTCCTAACCCATAAGAGGCCGCTAGTATATGTATCGAAACTAGTTGGTTTAACAACCTAACAGTCTAATATTATCACGATCTATTAAACCCAGTATCAGTTATCATTTGTCAAAATGGTTCATATTGTTTATAATACCCCTGATGATGTCTAGAAGCTCAGTTCGCAATAATCAATGCTTCTACAAATAACCTACTAATTACCTCTATGTTTAGAAGAGGAAGGCAGAGAGCAGCAACATATCTAATTAGAGTAATCTAAACATGCTAAATACGATTAAATTCAGAATACCCAGCTGTTCAGTTCATAACTACGATATTCTCTTCTTGAAGATATTAATCCACGAGCTTCTCGACATAAGGCCATTGAGCATGACTGTCTTGAAGGATAAGTATCTTCCCCTATCGTACCGCCGAAGAACGAATATAGGATTATGGAACCTCGTCTCTGTAAATTCCAGCATTCGTGTTTCCGCTAGGAATCACAAACAGGTCGTTGTGTACACTAAATGAGATGCCTCCTCAAAACATCACCCTACGTCCACCAAAAGTGTTTCTTTCACAGATATTGCAAGAATGATAACGTGCACATTATTCTCTTCCATGGCACACCTTGTATCGCTTTGTACTCGTAGAGAAAATCGGAATTCGTCTGTAAATAATAGCGATCCCTGTTGGTCTTGAGTCTAGATGACGCAAAGCTTGGCCAACTTCAAACCTTCCTCCTGTGGCATAGGGAGCTAGCCAAGATGACTACCGGCTAGTTAGCATACTGGCTACCTTCCTGAAGCATCTCAGGAAGGTAGTCTGTGAGTTCTACCGATTTTTAGTCTTACGGTGACTAACCATCTGAATTCATCTATTAAGTTTTGTCTTTCAGCCAAATCGAAGAATTTTGCTATCACCAAAATCATGTTTTCATTCCTGACACGGGATGGAAAACCACTCAAAAACGCTTGCTTTATAGTCGTGTCTCATTTGCATATATCGCTGGCAGCACCACTCATTTGTATATTGTACTTGAGTTTCACAATTTTTCTCTTTGTTCCTTCGTTCATGGCCAATGTATATGAATGTTCTATTCAAAAGAGGATACATGCTGAACAACAATGCAGAAAATTTGGACCAGCTGCGGCGCAAGATAGGTTGGGTCCAATTACATAGGTTGTTAAACCGGTTTGGAATCATTTAAAATATTTAAATCATGCAATATCAGAATATGTCCTACATTTGTAGATTTAATAGGATAGGAGTAAATGGATGATCAATCCTATTAGGCATGAGATTCTTAAGAAAAAAACTTGATGAGAAAAGATTACCGTCTGCATATCAGGTTCATCCCATAAGTATTACGAATGTTGTACGTTAAGTCTCAGTAGGAAAAGAAACCAATTCTGCAAGCTAAATACAATATTCAGACTTTTACAGTTATACTGCAAGCACAGTACAGCGCAAAAAAAGATAAAAAAAAGTACTGAATAACTATAGCAATATACACTATCTGAACAAATGTATCCGGACACCTACTTGAAACTATAATCAGACTTTCCCTGTGACACACTTTCCAGTAATGAACATTAATACGGGGTTGGTCCACCCTTTGCTTCTATGACAGCTCTAACTCTGCCAAGGAGACTTTCTACCAGGTATCGGAACGTCTCTGGATGAATAGCAGCTCATTCTTCTTGAATAGCTATAGCCAGAGCAGTTCGTGATGTGAGTCGTTGGGGTCCGGAACGGAAGTCGGCATTCTAATTCATCCCAAAGGTGTTCTATGGGATTCAGGTCAGGGCTCTATGCTGGCCAGTCCATTTCTGGAACGTTATTGTCCACGAACCATTTCCTCACAGACCTTGCTTTATGAGCATTGTCATGCTGATACAGATAATATTCTTCTACCGTAGACAGTACGCAAAGGGTCAAAATGTCCTTGTACCCCTTCCGCATTTAGATTTCCGTGTAGTGTTACGAGAGGGCCAAACCCATTCCATTAAAAAAAAAAACACACTGTAACGCCACCTCCTCCAATTTCACTGTTGGCGCTACATACGCTTGCAGGAATGGTTTTCCAGGCATTTGCCACACCCAAATACTCTCACCGGAATGCCAGATGGTAAATCACCCCTAATCCAGTTGTCCGCTGTCGAGTAGCGTCGCTCTATATACCACTGCAGGCGACGCTTAGCGTTCAAAGGAGAAAGAAATGTTTGGTTTTTGGGTAGCTGCTCGACCATGGAACCCCCATTCCTCTTAACTATCGACGAACAGTCATTGTGCTGACTGGACAGTTAGTAGCACCGCAGAAGTCCAGGGTCATTGTATCACTCGATGTTTGGCGATTTCCACGAACCACCTTCTTCAACGCTCGATGGTTTCTGTCTGTCATTAACGCGGCATACCCGACTGTGGCTTCATTGTGGTTCCTTCCGGTTTCCACTTCACAATTGCGTCACCAACTGTTGACTAGGGCAACTTGAGGAGGGTTGAAATGTCCCTGACAGATTTCTTATTGATGTGCTCACGAATAACTAGTCAACGTTCGAAGTCACTGAGCTCCCATGACTTCACCTTTCTGCTCGTACTTCTTATCATTGAACAACACACTTTATACCGATAAGTGAGGTCGTAATGTCATCTAGACGTCAATTTACGAATTTTAGAGGGGGTCTGGAGATTTTGGAACAGATAGTGTATGTCAGGGATTTATTGTATGTCACGGGTTTATTAACAATCAATATGTGTTAACACCTGGTGATATGTACATCCATAACTATCGATGGAATCTTGGTCGAATAAAGCATTAACGGTAGATTACTCGAAATGGGTGCGTTGTCTATCAAGACAAGTGCATGCTAAAATTCTCTGTCATCTTAGAGAACAAGGGTTGGGAACACCTGCTGGACATATCGTGTACTTTTACTACTTTGTTCATCAAGTTTTGAACACGAGTTATGGTGAAACACCCATTCCTTCAACATAGAAGAAGAGGGCAACAAATGATATGAGGTCATATGAAGGCGGGTGCGGGAATTCAGTGAACCTCGAAATGAACCAACGGGGGAAGTGTTCTTATAAATAGGCTCTATAACCACGTGATGTGTGAGAGTTTGCTCCGTCTTGGTTGAATATCTGTGCCGAAATGTAATGTTTTTGTACGATACATCCAGTGCAAATCCTGGATGAACGGAACCAACACATTCTCGATGAATCCCTGGCTATTCAACGTCGTTGTTACACTTCAATGAAGTAGGACCTAATAATGTAATGATCTTCTTGCTGTGAAAAGGTTTTTCTTAGACAAATTTAGGTCTTGAAAAACCAACAAACCTGTAGGTTTGTCTCTTTACATGATCACTTAAATGAAAATGCGCTTCTTTCGAGAAATTTTATGTATGAATAACGGATCTTTAGATATATTGGTCAGCACGCGTGCACAGTATTCCCGCTGTGCAGTGTAATCCGTTACTGTTAAACACTGACCCAGCTGAATGGCGTACGAGAAGACAGCCAACTCCTTAAGTATTCACTGCAGTGATATCCTCGGTATCCAAAGTTTTACTTCTGTTCGGCTTTGACTGCGTTTCGGAGGCTGTAACACTTTCTCGAGCACAGGCCAGTCATTCATATTTGTGTTAACAGTTCGTAGTCTCCCCGAACGCCTTTTGCAGTCCGGAAGAACACTCCTGGTACATCGGAAACTCTCGATTAAGGCAATGACGACACTTGGGCACGCTTACAGAAACGATGAACAAACTGCTCACAAACATGTCGAAGGCTTGGACAATTTGATCTATCAATTCCGTATGGAGGAAAATAATGCTCAACAATAAATGCCTTTTCCTCCAACATCAACGCCATTGCTACAGCTAAATGTAATGGCGTAGACTCTACACATACTCTTCTATTAATGTGTAAGCAGTCGAACAGCATATCTCGTGGTGCGTGTAATTGTACTGAGAGGTATGTTGATTTATTTTTTTTTATACGGAATACCGCAAAAAAACAGTACTGAACTATTTCTTGCACTATACCGTATAAAAAAAATAAAGGTGGAAGAATAAAAATAGTAGATGTAATAGTGATAGTGATAGTAGTAATAAAAAGTAGATGGCATGGCACTAAGAAATGCGGAAAATCTAAATTTGCTTAGAGCTATCAGTCTGGTATATATAATATGGAATTAATGAAAAACCTCACTCATCACTGGATTTGAGATCACTGGATGAAAAACCTCAAGGGAATGAGCAGTTATATCGATTAATATATCCTTATGTCCCAATGCGTCGCAAAATTTCTCCAATCGACTACAGTTATTAATTAACAGTAAGTCCTAAATAACAGAAGGGCGTCTAATTAAAAATGGAAGAGTCTTACCAATTCATGAGCACAAAAACACACCCCATCTTCCTCCCTAAGCTTCACTTACTTCGTCTCCACGGTGAGTAAACATAACATCTTTAGTTCGCTCGATTATAAATTAATTTATGATGTGCATTTTCTCCAGAAGGTACAGAAGTATTAAACAAAGACTTAAATTTTACTATTTCCCCTTAAACATTTCTCAGGAAAGAAGCAGCATTGAGGCCATTCCAGTCATGCTACTATTCTTTCAATCAACACTTTTTTTTGCTCTCTCTCTCTCTCTCAATCGTGTGACTTTTAACTCCGTTTTGACTTTTGACTCTCGCTTTCATAGTATTTTCCGCACCATACCCATCGCTATCACTTTCAAGCTAAATCCCATCTGCCTTCGGTAATGCGTACATCTTGCAGGCACTGCATAAAGTGTGGACATAAATTTATTGTCAACATACTCATAAATTATATTACACAAAAAAACAAAAAAAAATGTTCTAAATTTTGTGCAATTAAATTGCAATACGTTTCTGGCAACAGTTATAATTTCATATGGATGTATTTAAGGAATTAATGTATAGTGCTTACTTAATATGTGGAGAGACTTTTCAGTATGGAATATGTCGACTCCGACCTACGATGCAGATATCACAACCAAACCATATCACACACACATGCCATGTTTAGAACCAAGCGATTGAGGACTGTTTGAGGCCAACTGTCCCATTCCTTCTCTAGAGAAAAGATAAGGCCTTGTTTGTTTTCTGGGGAAACTATCAGCAGCAATGCGACACTATTGCGTTCCAAACATCTTCCGCGTTGCTGAGATCTGAGGAACATGCTGGTCACTCGATTCGATAAATATCATCGGTGTCCAGAAATATCTCTAATGCTTGTGTAAGGGTGTGACGTGATATTGTCATAAATAAAATTGAATTCTTTGTCTACAGCACCAACAAGCAATCGAACATGACGATGAAGAACTTCGTTGCAATATCAAACAACAGCCATAGTTTTTCTTCAAGCGCTTGTAGCTCGGTGAGTCCATTAAGCATAATGCCTCCTCACACCAAGACACCAGAAACAGCCGTATCTGTCCATTTCAAAAGCATTCTCGCGAGATACGCAGTATCAATTTCAAGCCAGATCAAGTGTTCTCTAGAATTACAGAAAGACTGAACCGACTCTCATCTGTAAAGAGTGTATTTGTCCATTGGTGTCTTGTCCAATTGTTATGGATGCAACACCACTGAAAACCTGTTTTAAGGTGAGCTGTGGATAAAGGGCTACCGGCCTTCGAGCGTTTATTTTACTATTTAGTTTAAGATTGCGTAAGTCATTGATATAAATTCTAAATAAAATGGATCCTAAGACGATCCTTGTGTACACAACAGTCTACTGTTTTGGAGCTGCTATACCTATTTTTTATTTTTATAATTTGTGACTTAGCATTTAAGTAATTTTTGAACCGGTTTAGGACAGTACTTCGTGTTCGTATGATTCTAATTTTTCAATTAAAATTTAATGTAATACAGTGTCAAAAGATTTGTGTATATCTAACAATACAGCTAATGTTAGTTTATGTTCATCTAGGGAGGCATAAACTGTGTTTGCGAAGTTTCATATATAATGTTCTGTGCTAAACGTTTGCCTAAACCCAAATTGATTCTTTGAAAAGAAGTTGTTTTTTCCAAAAAATTCAAGAGTCTAATTTTTTCAATTTCTCTAGTATTTTCAAAAAAGAAAAAAAAAACAGTAGAAGTGAGATAGGTCTGTAATTTTTCATAAAGTTAAATTTATTTCCCCTTTTGCAAATCGGCACAACAACGGCCATCTTAAAATTTTTAGGGGTTCCATAATAGGTTCAGCATTCTTTCACAATGCTAATGTTAATATTATCGTATCCTAAAGTTTTGGTTGATTTTAGGCTAGCTATAATGCTTTCGATTTCTTTTTCGCAAAAGATATATATATAGTTATTAATTCTCTTGGTTCTATTGATTCTATTAAATCTACACAAACAGCCCCGAGTTCCCGGCTTCCCTTAAATGGGACAGGGGTGCGAGAATCTCCGGGCTCAACATGGTGTGTTCAGTAAAACTGTGAACCTGGAATGTTAGAATCCTGTATGAAGCTTACCTGCTTACCTTCTTAGCTTACCAGCTTAGCTTACCTGCTTAGCTTAGCTTACTTGCTTAGCTTAGCAGGTAAGCTAAGAAATTCTACTCAAGAAATGAAAAGACTTGAAATTGGGATTCTAGGAATGAGTGAACTTAGGTGTCCAGGATCAGACAAAACTCAAGTTAATGACATGACAATATGTCCCTCTGTAAACTGTGAAAACAATCATCAAAACGGAGTTGGAATAATGTTAAACAAATATGTCAATAAGTGACTGTTGAGCTTCATCCCCTACTCAGATAGAATGATGTTATTAAAATTGAAAGATCAACCACTAGATGTTAATCGTAAACAGGTCTATGCCCCTACTGGCTGACAAGACTGATACCAAGATCGAAGAATTTTTATGATCAATTAAAAGAACTAATGAAAAACACAAAAAAGCATGATATTAACATCGTAATGGGTGATTTTAATGCTAAAGTTGGGAAAGGTAGAAGTGGAGATGTAGTTGGCGAACCCGGACTGGGAACAAGAAATGAGAGAGGTGACCGTCTTATTTAATTCTGCCAGGAAGAGGAGCTAATAATCATAAACACATGGTTTAAGCTACCATCCCGAAAGCTGTATACTTGGCGATCACCACAGGATAATAATGGGAATATAGTCAGAAACCAAATTGATTACTTGCTTATTAATCAACGATTTCGAAGTTCCATAAAGAGTACAGAAACATACGTAGTGCAGATATTGCTTCTGATCATAACCTACTGGTGGCAGAGTTAAAACGTCCGTAGATTGAAAACTATATTTAAGAAACATCAACAAAAAAGGTTTGATTTAGTAAAATTAAACAACACAGATAGAGCCTGTGTAGCTCAGTGGATGTGGCGTTTGCACACCACGGTGCTTGGCCGCATGAAGGAAGACTTGGTTTCGTGTCTAGTCGGTGACTAGAGGAAATTTTTTCTAAGCCTTTTCTCGACCCGTTCCCGAGTTAGTCGATCTCTGGCATGGGCAAGCGGGTTTTTTCCTCCCGGAAACTCGGGTTTTTCGTCCCGTAAAATCGACCGTAGTCCCCACATTATTTCAGACATTAAATATATTGTGTTAGGGTTAGGAACGACGATATGGCGGCACATTTGAGCCATCTCTCTTCACTGTGTACCGCTTAATTAGTGATAGGCTTGGGCCATCTATCTCTGATTGGTACCATTGAACTGCACACTCAGTCTCCAAAAAGTTAGATAGGGCTAAATGGCCTCGCCTACTCCCGTATACGGGAATAAAAAGGCATTAGCTGATTTTTTTTTTTGAAACAACACAAATAAGAAAAAAATTGAGTCAAGAGCTGAATCAATCACTTATCAAAAATGATGACTCATGATGGTTGATGAATCATGGGAGAAATTAAAATCTGTCTTCATAGAGAAATGTACCAATATCTTATGTCCTAATAGAGCAGTAAAAAAACAGGAAAGATTGGGTGACTGATGAAATTCTTTCTCTCATGCATCAATGCAGATCATATAAAAATCATAGTCCAACAAAATCTAAAGAGGTTCAGAAAATTATTAAACACAAGATCAAAGAAGCAAAAGAAAGCTGGATGAATGAAAAATGTAAAGAAATAGAAATTCCACAGGAAAGGCATGACAATTTTAACTACACAAAAAGCTGAAAGAGACCTCAGGTATATTTAAGAAAAAGTAATTCTGTATCCTTCGAAACAAAAAGGGAAAAATAATATCCGAAAAGGATGGCAAAATACAAGAATGGGTGAAATATATAGAAGAACTCTTTACCGATGACGACAGAACCCAGAAAATACTTATTGACATATGGAAGGTCCATGCATTCTAAGATCAGAGGTAGAATGTGCACTAAACTCAGGTAAAAATGGCAAAGCCTTAGGCCCGGATAGAATACCAGCAGAAATGGTAAAGTTATTAAAATGTGACAACATTAATATATGAGTAAAGCTATTTAATAAGATCTACGATACAGGCATAATCCCTCAAGACTGGTTACAATCGACCTTCATCATACTACCTAAAAAAGCAAATGCGAAAACTTGTAATGACTATAGAATGGTCAGCGTAATGAGTCACGTTCTCAAAATGTTTCTGAAAATAATTCAAAAAAGAATATATAGAAAATGTGAAAACACCATCAGTGATACCGAATTTGGCTTTAGAAACGGTTTGGGAACAAGACAGGCTCTTTTCTGTTCTCAGATATTATTCCAAAAATGTATTGGCCAAAACAAGAAAATATTCATTTGCTTCATCGAATTCGGGAAAGCATTTGACAAAGTCCAACATGTTAAAATAAATTGCGCTATTAAAAAGAATTGGATTAGATGGTAAAGACATCAGATCATTGAAAACTTATATTGGAACCAAAAGGCATCTGTTGAAGTTGATGACATTATTACAGACTCCATCAACATCAAAAGAGAATAAGGCAAGGATGTGTGCTATCACCTCTTCTTTTTAACATATACTCAGCAGCCATATTTCAAAAAGTCTTGAAACAAAGAAAGGAAGGGAATAGTGTAAATGGTGAAATCATTAGTAACATCCTATATACTGATGATATAGCTCTCCTGGCTGGCAATATTCAGGATCTTCAAAATCTTCTGGAACTAATAAATGAAGAGAGTGAAGAAATGGGATTAACAATAAATATCACCAAAACTAAATTCATGGTAATAAACAAGAAACCAATTCTTAATTTGTTTCTTTAAATGGAAAACAAAATAGAAAGAGTGGCAAAGTTTAAATATATCGGATGCTGGTTAAATGAAGATTGTAATCCAGAAATGGAAATAAAAGTTAGAATTGAAATGGCAAGAAGAATTTTCTCTTGATGAAATCAACACTATGTAACCGCAGTTTAAATATACAGCTTAGAGTACGCATGTTTAAATGCTATGTATGGTCTGTACTGCTGTACGGTGCAGAAACTTCGAGCTTAAATACAACATCAATAAAACGACTTGAAGCCTTTGAGAAGTGGTTATACAGACAAATTTTTTAAAAAATCCCATGGTCAGCAAAAAACATCCAATAAAGAAGTACCGGAAACAAAAAGGGAAATCACGTGAACTTTTAGTTACCATAAAAAAAGAAGCAAAACTGCATATCTTGGTCAACTACTTCGTAATGAAAAAATATAAAATACTTCAATTTATTATAAAAAGTAATATAAAATGGAAGAAGAAGACGAGGAAGATGAACAAAATTTTGGCTGGCAGACATCAGACAGTGGGACTGACATGAACTCTAAGAGACTGCTCAGAGTGGCTAAGAATCGCTCAAAATTTTGCCAAGGTGGTCGCCGACCTCCGATAGAAGATGGACACTCAAAGAAGAAGAATTCTCTTGGGAGTGCAATTCAGAGGGGGTGGGTTTAGGATTTTTTGGAATGTTTTCACTGACCGTGTAAAAGTGATTATTGAATTCTTCAGTTAGTCCTCTGTCTTAATTTTCGGTATTTCAACTGATATATGTAAGTGTGTGAATGGTTTATTTGCGTATATCTTTACCGATTAATTTATTCAAAACTTCCATTGGTTTCTGGAGTTTTTCTTGTATTTTTAGGAATTCATTTCTGTAGTATTCATTTTTTACTTTCTTTTTATTATAGTGTATTATATTTCTATAGTACTTGAGACTGTGTTCACAAACTGATTGTTCCGATATTTTTTAAAACTTTTATACACTTTGACTGTAATTTTAATGTAGTGGTCTGATTTCCTGTGTAATTCAGGGCTTAGTTTATTTCATTTTGTCTATTATTCTAACTTTAATTGAGTCGTGTATTATTTTACTGTTTAATATCTGAATAAAGTTATAATAATAGGTCAATATTTCTTTCCGTTATTTATTATTATTATTATTATTATTATTATTATTATTATTATTATTATACAAACATCTCCTGGAGTCAAGACTCATCGAGAGAGGCAATAGTAAGATACATTCTAACAGAGATAATGTTTATCATACCTCAGCATTCATCACGGTTCAATATTTGCGCACCCCACATTTCATTTGGCAATTCTCCAGCTAACAACTATTTAATTTTCCAACCACTCTCCACAGCAAATAGTCCATGCCTCCTTCTCTTACGCATCTTTATACAACAAAAATCCCCCCCCCCCTCTTAACACTAATCCAGTTGGAACATGTGCAGATTCTGCTTAACATCCCTTTCCAGTGCAAAAACTTGAAATCCACAGAACAACTTTCTTTCCACTTCCTTCATCCTTGCTACTGCTGTAACTGTACTCCCCCCCCCCCGATGTGTTTCCCAGAGAATACAATATGCAGTCATTTTAGTCATATGTAAACAAGTTCCTCAACCCACTGCTGATATACTGTACTAATGTACTATAAGTTGATCAACTAACTTCTTGTGTATGAGCTCAACATAAAATAATAATAATAAATAATAATAAAATCATATCGCTCCACTTCCTCCGATTGACTGTAATTTACATTCTCTCAAACTGTTTTCATTGGCAGTATTCCACAATCCCGATATTTCTTTTGTTATTTCTCTTATGAATTTTTTCACCGCTTGCTTCTCACCTAGGAAAGCTAGTGAACAAATTGATACCCAGTAGTCCAAATGTTTTAATCAAAGCCTTGTAGCGGAATGCCCCACATCCTTATTTATACTTGTCAGTGTTCTTCATAGTATATGGGAAGTTCTTTGTGCTGTTTCTTTTATTTTTGCAAAATTGTCCATTGATTTCAATTCTTAAACCACCAATATCCGAAGATCACACGCTTTCTCCACCTGCTGTAATACAAAGTCTCCAATACGATACGATATCTCATCCCAGTAGACAGGACTCAAGTTATGCACCAATATTCTGTTGTCAATTGTTATGTAAAGCAGTGCTTCTCAAACTTCTGGATGTTAGGGTCCCCTTTGGAAAAATTAAAATATTTCACGGCCCCCATTGAAAAAAAAATCGTAATATATATATATATATTTATTATAATATTTTTATATTTATATTCAATACAGAACATACACAGCGAATATTGCAAAAATCAAATGCAAATATTACATTTTTAGCACCTTACATACACATTTGACATGGCACAGTATCTCATATTTTCATATGGATAGATATAGTGGTATTGTACATTTGCAGTACAAGCACTTTGAACGGTTAGTAATTAAAGAAAGAATTAAAAATTTAAAGAAATTTTATAACGATTTAATGTGATGGATGTGTTTCAATACTGCTACACAAAAAGTCAATATCAGGTGAAATATATAAAACTGCAATTCCTTAAATTTCTGCTTTGAAATGAAACTTATATGAATAAGCATATACTGTACTACTAATATTCATTAAGCGCGAAATATACAGGAAGCACAATTTGTGAAACCCGCACGAATGTGCGATTTTTTTCCATTAAAATATAAAAAATAACAAAAAAGAAATAATAAATAATAAAAATTGAATACGTTTCTTTTAAGATAAAAAAAATCTGCTTAGTCTTAAAACATTTTAAATTTGTTTTCATTATTTCACGGTCCCCCTCAACAAAACCCACGGCCCCCAAAGGAGCCGTGGCCCACAGTTTGGGAAGCGATGATGCAGAGGATGTTTTCGATTGTACTATCTCTGTGATGTACTTACAAATGCACTTGAATACCGATTGGAAAATGACACGAGAATTTCTTCTTGGATTTTATTTCTACTTAAAGTTCTCCCAAATACATGATCTCGGCACAATATGCCATCAGCAAGTTCTCTCTTGGGGGACATTAATATATTGCTCGAATTCCTGCATGGCAAATAAATCTAGAAAATCTTGAATATATATATATATATATATATATATATATAAGCGGATTTAAATATTATTATATATATATATATATATATATATATATATATATATATATATATATATATATATAGGTGTCTAATATATACGGTTTATATATATATATATAGTTGGCATATAATGTTTTAAGTATAAATTATTATTATTATTATTATGTAACACCTCCAGGGAGTCCGAAGACTCATCGATGGAGGACATCTACTCTACAACTCTCCTATTCCACCACTCTACCAACCCCAACTACCTTCATCATCTACACCAACGTCATCTACCGCCGACCACCTCCACCAGTATCTTCACAAACATCCATGCCCAAGGCAGGATTCGATCCTTCAGCCTTTTGGCTGGAGAGCGGATACGCTAACCACTGCCAACCACGCCGGCCAAAGTTCTAGGTTTAGTGGTTGTGACAATGAAATTATGAAAAGCACATTTATTATTACGTGACTCCTCCAAGGATTTCAAAGATTCATCGAAGGAAGGGATTTACTCTACAGCTGACCAACAACAGCGAACCGCATCTACACCAGTGCTATTTACTACCCACAACCACTTGTAATTTGTAATTTCACAGATAATTACAAACATCCATGTCCACGGCGGGATTCGAACCCGCCGTGGACATGGATGTTTGTAATTATCTGTGTTAGCGTATCCGCTCTCCAGCCAAAAGGCTGCAGAGCGGATACGCTCTGCAGCCTTTTGGCTGGAGAGCGGATACGCTAACCACTCGGCACGAGGCCTGCAATATTTTCTTCTGTTTTCATTTTTATGTTAGTTATATTATTAACAGATATGGAGTTTCGATTAAAGATATTTGCACCGCCAGATTGGTTATAATTAATTTCTACTTCGATAATAATCTTTAAATCCGCTTATATAGTACAAATCAACATTTTCGTCTTTAACCCAGATTTCCGTTAATATCAGAACATCTAGCATAGTTAATGCTGTCTAGAAGTAATTCTATGTGTTCTAATTTACCTCGAATACTTCTTATATTTATATACAAAATATTCAATTTCTTTACAGTGTCTGGAATAAAAAGTTTCTTAATTCTGCTGAATCATGACATGTTATACATTTATGAAAGTTACATCACAGTTAATATTATCATCTGCCATTGTTATTCGTAAGTTAGTTTTTGCTCTCGCTATTTTCTAGGAGTTTACTCTTCTTCTTCTCATATGATCCCCCATATTTTTGATGAACGGTCTCTTCTCATGAAGAGTTTTACGTATTTCACCAAAAGATATTAGTAGTGTATTTCTTTACATTTCTTTGCAATTAATAGCAGATGTTTTAGGTTTAGAGTCAAGTGTTCGTGTAGATATATTTTGCTTTCTTTAAAACTATCACATATTATTCCAGTAATTTGTCGCTGATCGCCTTTCTTTTAAATTTTATAATGATAGGCACTGCTTTGTTCTTCAGACCACTAGAAACCCGATGCCTAACCTCAGTACCATATTCATTATAGTTGATCTTGATTTTAAGTGCAATTTTCTTTACTATTTCATGCATATTTTCGAGTGGCTTATGGCAAACACCAACAGTTTCAAGGTTTGAGCTTATTGCCTGTTGATTCAAGTCATTTGTAAAGAATCCCACTACTTATATTTCAATTGGATGGGCGAATAAACGTGTGTAGTAGACATCTTGGAAAATTCTTATACTTGAGTGTATCTTCCCAAGTGTGAAGTTCTGTTAAGGCGGAGTAATGGTTTGAAGATATTTCACCATAAGCATCGCATGTTTGGTTGCAGTCACTGGAAGAATAAATACTAATTGATATGCCAACATTTGGGATTAATGCAATAATTTTACATTATAACAGTGTTACAAACAAGTGTATATCGTTTCAGCACTACAATGTACTAAGTCTTGTTATAAGAGATTTTTATGAAAAAAAAAATATTTGCATGAAATCACGACTACCAAACAATCGAACGAGATGAAAGGGAACGTCAGTTATAGAAAGTCCAAGTCCGTACCAGGGGCAAGACTACGGAATACGTAGCTTGCACGTGGAATCTTACTAAAATAACATCAAGCGAAGGCTGATGACTTCATTCCTAAAAAAGCTAAACTATCATTTTTTTTGTTGTTTTGTTTCTGGAGCAGAGTTCCTGATTACATAATTAATACAAGATCTATATAATGCGCTGTAAGTTTATAAAAATTCTACGAGCTTTCTCGGTGGAATGGTTATAAAATTTTCTTAACGAATGGTTCTGTTTCATTTGCATTAGATATTTGTTTTACGAAAATGATTTATTCTATTATATATAATCTGAAAATATTTAATCATTTATCATAAATATTAATATTCTTGAATAATGCATTTCTTTTAGTTCTTGATTGTAAATTTGGTGAAAAGAAAATGTGTGCAGGATGGACTAAAACAGATGGTTGGTTTTCCTACGACGTTCAGCAACATAGAGGTAAATTTAGTTTTAGAATGAGAGTTAACTTTTGATGTTAAAAACACTAATATTAAAGTTTCGCAGTTCAATATTTAATATAAATGAAATACATTTATGAAAATATTCACATATGGTGTTTAGATATATAACACACTTTGAAATAATAGTAGACTGTATAATATTATGGCTTTATGTTTCATTATTTTTTTTTATAAAGAATAAGTTGAAATGCTGTGATCATGATGAATTATAGAAAAACATATGCTATAAGCTAATTTAGTGAATAACAATAATAATAATAATAATAATAATAATAATAATAATAATAATAATAAAATTTTTGTTTTTGTTGTTGTTGTTATTTTGCATTAAAACTTCTTGTCAACTTTGTAATTGAAAGAAAACACAGTCTAACAAAGGAGACATATGAACTCTGCCAAAACACTAATTTACTTATAATTGAGTACAATCTTTTAAGTCAGCGACAATATAAAGTTTATTATTATTATTATTATTATTATTATTATTATTATTATTATTATTATTATTATTATTATTATTATGCAGGCCCTTCTGGAGAGTTCAAGGACTCATAGAGATGGGGGAATCCTTTAGTTACTCATATTATTTAAATATATATCACTATTTGGTCACGATTACAAAAGACACACACACTAATGGTGTATCATTCCACATCCTGAGACATTTTCCAGGGAAGGTGGCTAGGTTCTACCACCACCATTACTGTTACCAGCTCCATAAGCTGCAAAATCTCAGTTGTGTCTATAGTGTTAGTGTAAGAACCCATTACTAACTTATATGGATCTGCATTCCCTCAATCTCTCTGCTCCTCAATTCCTCGGGGGAGTTATCATCTTGGCTATTTTCTCTACTGGATCTCTTTAGCTGTCTTCCCAATTTCCACCGAGAATTTATGTGACATATCTGAAAACAGTATCCCAGTTGTGGTCTTAACAAGAACTTGTAGAATGAAAGAATAGCCTTTTCCTTTTTCTTGCCAGTTGGTGTTCTGTTCGACATTACAGTTATTTGATATAATAATCCCATTATAACTGAAAACTTTGTTTACTTCTTGCAGAAATATAATATTTCGTCTGCAAAATCCTCCTTCTGAAGTGTTCTTATGCCTTGCAGTTATCAACACTGAAATGAAAGATATTCATTGTAATTTGCCAATATAACCACTCCATGCCAATTTCACCTATAGGGATTCTAAATCAACTTATCTCTAGAAACAAATAACTGGACATAATTCTTTAAGTAGTCCCATTATCAATTATTAATATACAATAATAATTATTGATAACAATATTAATCAACATTAATATACAAGATAAGCAACACTAACCTACGGAACTTTGTGTAGAACACTAGTTTACACTTCTCATAGACTTGTACTAAGTCAAAAATAATGTCAGTCAGCCACCTGTCTGTGTCATAACATTATTTTCCTTACTAATACCATTCTTCAAATGAATATTAGCTCTGTAGTATACTTTGTTAATTTCTATGTTACAAACTTCCAAACAATTAAAACTTTAGCCTATAATGTTATGTTTATGTGAGGATAAAGTGAACGGTGTCTAGTCATGACTCATATCTTCCCTTTTGATGTTTATGTGCAGTCCTTCTGTGATGTTAATGACACCAACATTCTAATTGAGATTATCAGGTCTGGTTTTCGAGTATATAGAGAAATGTTTACAGATAATTCAAACAATGTCAATAGGTAGCCTTAGCCAATTTAATAAAATAATTAATTACAGGAGTTCAGTGTTCCCAACATTTTTTCCATTCCAACATTAATTTCACAGTAGTGATTTTTTTACATATATCTTTTTATTGTATTATGATGTATTCTGATCTCCATTAATGATTCTGCTTAAAGATTTCACCGATTTTTACACATTTGGTCTTCATATAGATGTAATTTTCTAGATCTTAAAAGTTCATTACTTTTTGCTAAAGAAATGGTAGCATTTTTTAACAATAATTAAACAGAATTGCATTAAGGTATAAAGGTTATAGTTTTATATATCAACTTCTAAACAGAATAACTGAGTAAAACTTTCACTGTGGAAAAACACCTCAACAACACAAAACGTTTGTTCATTTAAGTTTACAAATGCATATTTTATTTTGCTGAAATATTATTTACAAGTATATTCACAGAGAATAATTGGAAGAAGAATTACCTAGAAATATTTCACAAGATTTTGTTACACTCCAAACATTTTCCAATGAGTTCAAGAAAGAAAATGTTGGTTACTCACAGTTTCTTGGTTACATTATACCAAAATAGCTGGTCAAGCAAAAGAGTCTTAAGATCGGATACCATAGGAAGCACAGCTGCATATATCTGATATGGTGTCAGCCTGGATATGACACCATGCCTCTCTAAACTTTCCATGTATTCTTTCACCAGATATACAAAGCAGTCTTCGTATAGTGTTCAAAAATGTCACAAAATAAAGAATCTTTATTGAATTGAATAAAATCTTGAAAGTCTAATTTTACCATTGATGAATTTAGATGGTTTGTGATAATTTTTCCCATGATACGAATACATGCTAATTCAGTTTCCAAAAATAGTAAATCATTATCAATATGATATATTTTTGGTGAAAATCGTTCAGCTTCTTCACAGATAATAGAGAAAAGTTTAATTATACCATTTCCTGTTTCCTCTATCATTAGTTCACCATCTTGGTATTTGAGATAATAGTCTCCAATATCAAATTCGTATTCTACTCTTTTTTGCAAGAATCCTAGGATATCACTTCACTGACTGTGCAACCTCTCCCATGTTCTTCTCGATAACCACAATGCGACATATGAATCTTCTAAAATAACAATCGGTTTCCATCCTTTTAGAGCTATGTGGAGAAAAGAAAATTTCAAAAGTTTTTGGGTTCACCCATTATTTTCCTTTACTGGACACAAAACACCACAGTAGAATATGATAGCTGCAATGCATGTATGAAATTGACCATTTCTGTCCATTTCTTCAAAATGAAACATTCACTCAGATGATTCATGGGCATGTTTTTGCATGCTGGTGGATATGATATTGATGTGATTTTATCTTACTTTGTGACATCATAGGGCAAAACGTATCTTGGTGTCTCCACTGGTTTCTATATTATTTATCCTTTTTATGTTAAGTATTTTTTCCAACACAAAAAGTATTATTTTTATATGATACTACACTTTTTATGTTAAATCTTCTGCACTAAAAATTCTGCCTATTAATTTAACATCCGATTCCTTGACTTCCAAACTAATTCTGTGGCTGGATTTTTTTTCTAATAAGTTGACACAGTTTCATGAAATATTTGAATGTTGTCAAGAACAAATAAGACTAATAATTCACTGAGTGGATTTTCAAAACAGTCTCTGATTAGTTTGTGGTAAAGAAATTTCAAAGGATTTGTCTGCAAACTTGCAAATTTCTTCTGGTCTTTCTATTCTAATCTATTGGATACATCTGATATAGCAACAAAATTGTCGTTATTTTATTCATTTTGTATTTTATCCATTAAAAAATTCCAACAATTATGTTATTTGCAAGCTCTCTCTTTTTTGTTCTTCTTGTAGAATAGTAGGATCATAAAGTTTTGAAATATGTTTCGACTGTTAGTCACATGATTTTAAACTTTTATCATGTGCAACTGTGTGAAAAGAAAAGAAGATATACCTTCTGTTTATTTTTGGAAATACCATCAATAGTTACTAATCTTACTTGCTCAAACAGTGTTCTTGATGTAAGAGCAAGTGACTAGTTCTGTCACTCAGACAACAATTTCGAACACATGTCCAAAATTGTTGGGAGGGAAAAAATAAATGTAGCATTAGGCAATGGAGGGTGATGACAGTCTTCCTTACAATGGTCCACCTCACCCTTTGTCTCCTCCTGAAGATGTCTGCTCACTCAAGGGGAGATGAGTGACCTCCCCATTTGCAGATATGTGTTAGAGATGTTACTTATCTCAAACTGATAACCTCGTGGTTATCAGTTTGGGTGACATCACTAAAATTAATAGCCATAAGGGGCAACAAGTTCATCCCACAGTTCTGCAATTTTAAATTTTTAAAGTAAAATAGAGAAAAACAACGAATGACATTGAAAAAAAAAGTATATATATATAGAAGCCTGCCTTGCAAGTTGTGGTATTCAAAATGATGAAAACAATATGTGTGTGATTGTTAAAACTTTGCAAAGCTGATGAATTTTTTGTGTGCCATGATCATAAATATGTATTTGAAGGTAAACATTTTATTTTTCTTTAGATTTTTTTATGGTCTACATTGATGTTGCATATGGTTTTCAGGAAATATGGTAACCCTACTTTCAGACACTTGCTAAGTTTAAAATCTTAATTTCTGTTTAGTTATGAATGCAAAAAAAAAAAAAAAAGAGGAGTGCAAATTACAAAGTCCTAGTGAAATCTAATACACTACAGTGTGAAAATTAACAGAAGAGGATAGTGGTGACTTTATTTTAGTTCCAATACTTGTTTTTCTCATTTCCTTTCAGTCAACACTTACTAAAGGAAAAGAAAAATACGGGAGTCTAAAGTATAATCTTTGGAAGTTGTAACAGAGGAATTAAGTTGAAAATTATAGTACCAGACCTAATATTCAGTTGAAAGAAGAATAAATAATTATTTATTTGTTTTGAAAAAAATACCTAATACAATAAATGATTTAAAAAGCTCACTACTGTGAAATTAATTCCAGGATTGAAAAAAAAAACATAATGCCACATGCCAACAACGACAAAAAAAATCATCTTACTTTTCAGAATTCCATGTACACACAAACTAATGATCAAGGTGGAGAGGAGGAGGAGGTAACACAACGAAAATTCATTATTGTTCTGCCATGAAAATCCCCCTGCTAAAACAACTCAGAGGGAGAAGCATACAAACAAAAGATTCAGAACTACTGAAGAGCAGTTGGATGAAGAATCACCAACACCAGATGTCAGAGGAACACGTAAAACGTTCCCCCTGTTACATTAAGGGACAAATAAATGGATCATTGTATCATTAGCCTTTAGGGAACATAACATCTCATATTCCTGGGCTAAAACTTAGAAGAAGGAATCAAAATCATTACCGAGGATTCCATACTCTAACGATCACCCAGAATTCTACACAGAGGAAGTCACAAATATAATATACCCAACAATAATGTACATTTCCACTTGAACTCAATGATGCCACATTGGACAGAAATCTACAGTAAGAACAATAATCGAGTGCATTTTCAGTTTATTTGCTACAATTCGTTCTTTCAGGCTACAGATCATCTTGTGTGTATGTGTGTTGTGTTGTACTGCACTGTTTTGTGTATCCTGTAAAGTAAAAAAAAAAATTAACTAACCCAAAACTCTGAAATTTTTCTTTCTTCAGGAAAATAGCAAGAGAGACAAATTTTGTGAAATATTTCTAGGTAGTTATGTTTTAATTTTTTATTGTGAATATACTTATAAATAATACATCAATCAAATAAACGTGTATTTGTAAACTTAAATGAACAATTAAGGTATCGTTGATGTGTTCTCCATATTTAAGAATATTTATTCTGCTTAGAACTTGTAATAAAGGTAACATTTAATTTATAGTACATTTAATTAGTTTTAGAAATGTGAACATTAAAGAAAAAATGTGTGTGTGTGTGTGTGTGTGTGTGTGTGTGTGTGTGTGTGTGTGAGGGGTGCAGGGAACACCTCTGATAGCCATTAAGTAATTATTTTAGAAAATGTCTAACTAGAACCTATTTACAAGAAAAATGTGAAAGAAAAAAAAAACAGTAAAACTGAAATTTAATTAATGAATTATTTTAGAAAATGTGAACATGAGAAAAAATGTCTGTGTGTATATGTTTGAAGGGGGGGATGAGGGGAACACCACTGATATCAGTAATTAATTATTTTGCAAAATGTAAACACGAAAAAAATGTGTTTGTGTGTGTGTGTTTGAGGAGAGAAGGGTGACACTAGTGATATCCAATAGTTAATTATTTTAGAAAATATTAACATGAAAGAAAAAAATGTGTTTGTGTTTGTGTGTTTCGGGGGGGGGCTGAGGAGGACATGAATGATATCCAGTAACTAATTATTTTAGGAAATGTCTACTGGTATATTGACAAATATTTACCCATAGTTCCACAATCGAGCCAAAGAACCCAACACTTGACCAAATATCCTCCCAGAATTCCAATCTTTAATCATTACCCATAATGCCACGTGCAAACAAAAAATACATCTCATGTCAATGACAAACATACCCACATCCCAGAATCCAAGCTATGACCATTACCCACAAGTCCACACTCTAAGCAAACATGGAATGTGATATCACTTCTCTATTTCATATATTATCTACATGTCATTCTTGTCAGAATTCCATACTGTAACCATTACCAAGAATTCAATACTCTAACCATCACCAAGAATTGTGTATGCTAATATTTATGTAGAAAAAGTGTCTAACTGAAAAGAAACGTGAATGTAAAAAAAAAATAATAATAACCTAACACACAACATGACGTCAATGATGGACGTGTTACCCTGGGAAATTCCAAGGATTTCATTCTCTTTCTTATCTCTAACCATCGCCCACAATTCCATATGCGAACCGTTACCCAGAATGCCATATATGAAGACACAACCTGACGTCAGTGATGGATGTGTAACCCTTGGAAATTCCAAGGATTCCATAGTCTATCTTATCTCTAACTATTACCCCCAATTCCACACGCGAACAAAAAAATATAACGTGACACCACACACAGATGTATCCCCCAGCAAAAATTCCAAACATTCCATATCCATGACTTTGCTCATCGAATCATACACAATGACGTTGCTGATCTAATCAGCCAATGACATCACAAATCCTTATCTTATCTTGATGTTGATCTTGTTCAGAGTGCCCCACTACTTCTACTATGGATAAGAAGGTGGTTGTGTCATAGGCATCAGAGAGCAGCGTATGGCAGAAAGAAGTCAAATGTCAGAAATGCAACCAGTTGCATCCCACAAGGCTCTGTTTTTGGACCATGTTATTAATGATATTGGTGATATCCAATTTTCAGTGATATGCAGTTGTTTGCAGATGAAGTTAAGTTGTGAAAAGCTATAATTCATACAGATGATGTAGCGAACCTGCAAAATAATTGAAATGGTTTTCCTCGTGGTCATATGATAATGGTTTTTCTTATAATGGGGCAAAATGTAAATTTATTCACTTTGAATTGGAAAAGGAAAAAGTTTCAGTGTGTGATGGTTTCATTGCTGGAAATTGATGAGACTTGGGATCTGGGTGTTAGAGTTGATATGGAGCTTAAGTTCAGAGGTCATTTGCAAACAGTTGCAAAACAGTTCAGTAGATCACTTGGTGCTTACTACTAGGGACAGAAAAGTCATTTTTCCTCTTTATATGACTCAGTATGTCCACATGTGGACTATTGTGCTCAGATTTAGTCAACTTTGGTTTCTTGGAGATGAAAAGGTGTTTGAGGATAATATTATCCAAGATGGTTTCAGGTCAACGAAATGTTCCATGAAGATTCATGAATTGCAAAATTTGAAAATAGAAGGAAGAGAAATGATATTAACATTCAAATTATTAAAAGTGTTTTATAGAAAGGAGGTAGGTGAACTTCTTTTTAGTATACATCAGATGGTGATAGAACAACAGGTCATCATTGGAAGGTAAGTAAATTTCCAGTTATTCGGGTATTATTGCACTTTTACGAGAGCTGTGTTGGTGTCTGTGTGGACTGCTCATAGTGCAGTGTCATCTGCGCACTGAAATATTTGACTTTGTGTGGCCAGGTTATGAACATCGTTAATGTATATGTTGAATAGAGTAGGGGATAATATGGCGTTGATAATATGTTGAATAGAGTAGATGATTAATAATAATTAAAAAATGATAATAATTGTTTACAACATATATTATTATAATATTACCCAGTATGATTATCCAGATTTTTGTTACTTTTTTTAGTATATATACAATAACAATAGATATACTTTCTCTATATGATAATTTTTTGAATAATAATTTTTATTATCATACAGAGTCTTTACATATATACAATTAAAACATATTACATTTTCTACTCAGTACAAAATTCTGTACGCAGTTTAATAAATTTCTTTTTAATATTTTTTTTTTGAATATAAATGCACATATTTTTTCATATCAGTATTATTATTATTATTATTATTATTCAGAGAGGGCGCTGTGTAGGAATATGAACTGGCGCACGGTGATATCGCTGCTCCAGTTATTTATAGTTTTAAAGTGGTTCCAACTCCTGTTTTAAGTTGAAAGTGCTCCCAAGTAACCCTACTTATTATGTCGAAGACAGTGATATAAAATTTAACGACATCGGCTAAGAAGAAACCAAATTTTGAAGTGTTGAAAAGGGAACAAAGAGTACCGTGGCCAACAACGAGCGAAGAACAAAGGACGTGGCCATCTTTATAATCACGCCATACTGCCTAAGGGAAGAATGGTGAGTCATGAAGTGTATCAAATGCCTGGAGGATTTATCGTCCAACGGAAATAATATAACTTGTACGAAATGCAGTAGGATTCTACACTTAAAATGTGCCCGCTTTTCAGAAACAACCGGGCAACATAAATATAAATCCGATATAACACGCGAGTAATGGAAATGCGTACTCTGTAGGAAGAACAAAGAAACACCTAAAGCAGCCACCTACGCTGTAGCTGATTATACCGGAGGCAAAATCAAACGATGGACTGAACAGACAAAAAAATGCGAGTGAGTCCTATAATTTCAATTCTTTAAATATACTAATAGGAAACGGTCTAGAGACCATAAAAGCCAGCTTAGTAGACCTTGTGCAAGAACTGTTTAATAAACAGAACGAACAAATAACAACAAAATCTAGCGAATATGAAGATTTGGTAAAACATAATAATTTAGCAGTTATAGAAGTGTTGCAAACGGTAAAAGACATTAAAATGAGCATTAACGCACTAAATGACAGGCAGCACAATTTGATGAAATAGCCATCCGAACTCCGTCAAGAACTTCATTCTCTAAAACTTCAATACGAATGTTTAAATCAGCAACAACATAAAGAAGATCTTGTCATAACCGGTCTTCCTGAAACTGCACCTACAGAAAACCTCAGAGATGTGGTTTTAAAATTAGGCCATGTAATTGATATCCCCCCTACAGCTTAATGACATTCAGACCATAAATCGGATTTCTAAGAAGAGCAAAAACCAAGGCTTGCCACGACCTGCACCAGTCATAATTCGTCTTAAGAGCAAGTCCACAAGAGACAATCTCATAAAAGCCAGCAGGTAGAAAAAACCAGTTGCCAAGGACTTGAACGCACAGCAAGACAATACACCAATCTTCCTATCTGAATATTTAACACCATTCAACCAGAATCTGTTGTACCAAGCAAGAAAAGCAAAAATGGAAAACAATTACCAATTTTTGTGCACCAGGGATGCCAAGATATTCATAAGGAAGTCACAAACTTCAAAGCCGATACAAATTAAAAGCACAGAAGACATAGAAAGGCTTCCACTGTGAAAAAAGCCTCCTAAATAGTTCAAAAAGAAGTCCACAATAAAAACGAATCTGAACCATCAAGACAGATGTAATAACACACGATATATCAGCAATATCACTTTGATCAGACTTTTCGGATCATTCGTTTGATCTCCCAAACATCTGCCTACTCCCAACACAGCAACCAAATCAATAACAAACATATATATATATAACCAGTATCATCCTCAGAAAAGTTAATTACGAAGCTTCGAGGGTGCAGTTGAGTTACATTCTAGTATCTAACATTATTTACTTAACATTCTGTAACGAATACTAGTAGTAAACAGAAAATGTGATAGTAATACTTCAGTTATATATTTAAATTTAAAATTATTTATTTAATTTACATATTTAAATTAAAAAAATTATTATTATGTAAATTGCAACATAAGTAATATTGTTTAACTTGTGAGTTATTAAGTGTAAAGTATTACTGCGATTATTATTAATGGCAATAATATACGCTTTTTACTCTTGTATCAATGAGAAATTCTGCAAATGATAATGATATTACGAGTGATTATAATTTTTACTGAACCATTTTGCAAGAAAAAGTTGCATTGTTGCCTAAATTTTAGTATATTCATGTAATTATTTGAGAGGTAATAAAAAAATTATTGTACACCGTCTTTACATATACTTTACAATAATTTCGAGTGTATGATTATGAGGTTTAGTTGAGTCAGGTGAGCTAATCCCACCTACTTTGAAGCTAGTGTTAACTTTTATGAAGAGAGTGGGATTAGCCTTCACTATTTATATTGTTTAGTACTCTTTATGGATGGAATGTAGACATTGGATGCTTGTGATTTGCTATGTGTATATAAGTGTAAATGCCATATTAACTGTATTGGTATAGCTACCAGAGGTCGTGTTTTAACGTTCTGTAGTTTTCTATGTGTTTTAAATTTCTTGGTAGATTGTTTAGTAGTGTGGATATCAGATGTGATCTCACAAAAGAACCTTATGAGTTGTTGAAGGGTCTAGGGATGAAAAGAGTTGTTGTGGATTGTGTTATGCGATGTGTATCTCTGTTGTTACGATGGATGTTCTTAAAGTAATTCTTCAGTAACATTATGTAGTGCTTCAGATTTTTAATACTCAGGAGTTTGTGTATTGCGATAAACGTTCGGATATTGGCGGTTGTACCTAAGGCCACCAAATCACTGTTGAAATAATTTTCCTATGTATGTATGTATTCTATATATTTTATCCATTTAAGGTGGCAATCTATGTAAATGCTAAGGTATTTTGCGTGTGTTACGTGCATGTCAAATGTAGGTGAATCCATTCCAATAATACGGTAATCAATCCGTATTGTGGGATGAGCTGTTTATTATTATACGTCGGAAAATTAACTTCTCTTTTATGATCATTGTAGTTTTTAAAGTGGTAAGTATTTTGCTTGTATAACAGTTGGAAAATTTTACGCATAAAGCACGTGATTTCGCGTGTTGGTAACCAATTCGTACATCACCTTATTTCTTTCTCCCCTTCAACATGAATTGACTCTTCTTGGCAATCTGCCAATGATGGCTCTCGCTTCTGTGGTCAGACAGTATCTCAAAACTGAGGAAGATATTCCAAAATATATATTATAAGGAGAAAACGGGGATATCATAATTTAATTGCGTTATACTTGCAAGCTATTGTTTGCAAGACTTTGAATTCTTATTTAAAACTAACTAAATAAATAAATATTCCCCCCGTTATCTCGTTAAAATTTTCTCTTTCTGTTCCTTTTATTTTTTAAAATTTTTTTACAATATTTGAAACTTTCAGTCTTATTGTTCAAAGACAACGTCCCTTCTTCCTTTTCAACCCTTCTTCACGATTTTTTTTTTTTTACGTTTTGTAAACTGATAGTATATTATGACTGCGAGTGGGCTCAGGATTTTTTCTTCTATTAAGTTTGCATATCCATCATCCATCCTTCTGTAAGAGACGGGTTAATTTCCCGTAATTAGGGATTTTAGGCAATTAAATGCAACCGACTTGTCATTCCTTTGCTCCTCTCCTCTAAGGATAAATATGTTTATAGATATCGGTATTAATGGGGCCGGTTTGCCTGGTTACGAGATGAAAAACTCGAGTTTCCGGTAGGAAAATCCCTTCTACCCGTCCGTACGAGTGTGTGTGTGTGTGTGTGTGTGTGTGCGCGTGCGATAATAAATATTCCTACATTTTATATTACATTTTTGCAGAGAGTATTTTTATTGGTGTGAATTAGAGCTATAATAATGAACTTAAGTTGTATTTGATGGTCAGTCTCCTACGCTCCTGTAATCATAACGTCTTGTAGAAGTGTAATCAGAGTATCCCATGGACACTATCATTAGAACATCATCATATTATCCTTGTATTTTGGGATCTGAACTACATCATGAAAAATCGGTTAGGTAAGGCCATCCACCTGTAGCTCAGGTGACAAAGCAACATTTTTTTTCATTGATTTAATTTAATTGCTTTTTTACTAAAAAGGCTGCAACCCACGTGGCACATATTTCTCATGTATGGCATGATGGATTGTAAATCGAAATGCCTCCTCTTCAGAAAATTATATAATTTCTTGCTTTTATAGAAATTCCGTTTTTAAATGAAATAAAAAAAGGTTGAACCGCATATTACAATTCAGACAACCACAATATTGATATATATTGCTAGTACAGCGCTTCCTCAAATGTGGGCCGTTAGTTTTGTTGAGGAGGCTGTGAAAAAATGAAGACAAATTTAAAATGTTTTAAGACTAAGTGTGCCATGTCAAATGTGTAGGTAAGATGCTAAAAAGATAATATTTGCATTTGATTTTTGCAATATTCGTGGTTTTATATTTTGTATTGAATATAAATACAATAAATGTTACGATTTTGTTTTTCAATTGGGGAGTGAAATGTATTTTTTTCCAGAGGGGCCTTTACATCCATAAGTTTCGGAAGCACTCATCTAGAAAACGTACAGAACTTAATTCTATACTTTTTTTCATGTTCTTTTCAATATTAGATTTCAAATTGCAAATTTTTTTCACATTTGATTTTTGTCTTTGTTTTCATTAGTTTCACATCCTTCGTTTTCACTTTCTTTCATTTTTAATGCACCGATTAATCTGTGTGGATCTTCCAGTGATCCACACAGATTAATCGTGACGATTAATAGTGACGCATTTTTAGCATAACTTAAGTCACTGATTAAGCTTTCATTTATTTTGATATTCTCTCTCTCTTTATCTCTCTCTCTCTCTTTCTCTCTCTCGTTCGCTCCTCATGACAATTTACTTTGTAATCCTACAGAAAATATAGTGTAATACGGACAGACACGTTATTTGTATTTAGGGATCTTAATCCTGAATCCATTCCTTGATGGGATTGTTGTACATGTATACAGTGGGACCTCGAATTACGAACTTAATTCGTTCCTGACCGCGGATAGTATCTAGAAAAGTATGTATCTCAAAACCCAGTTTTCCATTATATCTTATGGGAAATCAAATAATCCGTTCCCAGGTTTAAAAATTCAAAAATTGAAAAAAAAAATTTTTTTTTACATTTTAATTTACAATTTAATTTACAATTCAATTTCTCTGCATTTTCTTCTCAACTAAATGAAGAAAATGCAGAGAAATTGAGAAGAAGTGAGAAGGAGCATTTTTACACTATAAATATGCATTTTGTATACCATTACATATTAATTTTTATTTATGAAATTCTTGATTTTACATGATTAGTATGAAAATTATCTTCCATTAAATTGTAAAAGAAATCGATGTCTGGTTTTATGGTTCAGGAGTTTTCGATTTGTTGTCGTCAGTTGCTTCTTTTTGTCTCTTAGGCGAGGGAGGCTCAAAAAACCTATAATCTGTCGTTTCCTTAACACCCTTCTAAAGTGATTAATGACATTGCCATTGAAGATATTGGTGGCTCTAGAAACAACATCTTGATTTGGATGCCACTTGTGAACCAATTCTTGCAATTCTCCCCAGAGCTCTAAGATTTTTTTACGTCACTCATTGCAGTTGCTCCCCTTTTGTTGCTGTCTTCTTCTTCGTCTGAAGACATTTGCTTTCTCTCATAATCCCTTTCTTTTTCCCACTCTCTTTTAAACTCCTGTAGCTCTTCAGTGGTCAGCTCAACGTTGTGCTTCTCTACCAGCTGCTCTACGTCTGCTTCATCAATTTCAAAATGCATGGTCAACCCATGGAGACAACTGTATCTGTAATGTAAATTTTGCTTTAAGGTCCTTCCAATGCAGTTCCTCGGACACATTCAGGCCATGGCGTTTTCCAGTCTGATTTTAGAGTTCTCATATAAACATCTTCCTATGCCTGACTAATAAGACGCAAACAATGAAGAGTTGAAGAGAATCTTTCAGAATTCCCGGAGGGTTAATTCTCTGTCGGCGATAACTTCGAAACATCTTTGTAAAAGAGCTTTGGTATTTGAAGTTGGAAATAACATATTGATCCATTGGTTGTAGGAGTGGTGTGGTATTAGGAGTCAAAAATTAATTTTGATGAAATTCAATTCTTTATCCAAATCTTCTTCCAACTGTGGTAGATGTGGTGGGGCATTGTCGATTATAAAAAGAACTTTCTCAGGCAGACCCTTTTCTTGTAAATACTGTTTCACTGTGGGAGCAAAGACCTCTATCATCCACACAGAGAAGAATTGCCTGGTTACCCAGGCTCTGCTGTTACCTCTCCACATAACTCTGAGTTTGTGCCTGTTAACTTTCTGCTTTTTAAAGATTAGGATTTTCAGAGTGGTAAATGAACAGATATTTTATCTTCAGGTCACCACCGGCATTGGCACAAATAAAAAGCAAAGTTAGTCTGTCTTTCATTGGCTTGTGTCTTGGCAATACAATTAATTTTCTCCTTAGTGATGAACGTTCTCTTAGAGATTTTCCACCAGAAAAGCCTAGTTTCATCGCAGTTGGAAACATGTTCTGGTCTGTAACCTTCTGACTCCATCAGTTCTGAAATTCCTTCACGAACCTCTCTGCGGCTTCATTGTCAGCACTAACACCTTCTCCATGTCTAAAAAACAATAGGGATAAAGGTTCTATTCTTGAATTTCTCAAACCATCCTTTGCTAGCTTTAAATTCTTCGCCGATGTCTTTTCTACTGCTAGTGGATGGCAAGTTCTGCAAAAGATCTTTGTAAATAATTTGAACTTGTAAACAGATCATGTTTTGTGATAAACTATCTCACTTCAGTTGCATGTGATTAATCCAGACGAGTAGTAGAGTTTCCATTTCTTCCATAACTTTATTTCTTCGAGATGACACGATAGATACTCCTGTGGCCACATCCAGTTCCTTATAAAAATCTGCTCTCTTGACAATTGTAGCTATGGTGGATTAAAACAAGTCATACTACGTGCATAGATCACTTTGCGCAACCCCTTTCTCATGTTTTTCGACAATCTCTTTCTTAATTTGTATTGTGATTTTCTTCTTCTTTTCTTTCTTAGTTTTTTTTGGCCCCATGTTGAAAATAATACTCTGATCAGTGAAATGACAATGAAATGAAATCAGTGAAATGGTAGATTATTCAGAAAATAAACGTGAAGATACAATAAAGCACGTCACTTTTTTTAAAAGAAATACATACAGTACACATAAATACAAACCTAAAACAATCTTCAAGAAGTGTATTGTTTGTTTACACAAATACCGAAATAAATACACAAAAAAGTAAAGTAAACGTGCAGAGTTCGCCGCATTTCAGATAAATACGATTTAGTAACAACAATCATTACACTAGAGACGGTTCAGCGCGTTCTCACTAACGTGCATCAAAATTTATAAAAAAGTATAATGTAAAATAGGCTTTACTTCATTTGAAAAGAAAAGCATCACGGTTCGTATCTCGAGGTCAAAATGGGATATGAAAAAGTTCGTATGTCGAGCGGTTCGTAAGTCGATATACATATATGTTGATATTATTTACTGACTTAATTCCAAGATAATAGGGAAACAACAATTTTATTATAACTAGTAACTAGTTTCGTCGTTATGCCGACTCCGTCAGGTGTGATAACATAAAAAGCAAAGAAAACACCGTAAAAAACATTGCACCATTGCAACAACAGAGCATTAAGATATGAAGTTATGAAGTTGAATTGGAGTCCGAGCTACAGTTCTATTGTTATGTGTATGCGAGCGTATGACTTCATGAGTTCGCAAATACCGAATAGCAGAGCTATGTGAGACTGGCAGACTGTAACTGAGATTGCTGTTCATGTGGGAAGAGTCAAGGATTATTTCGTTTGATTCCAGGATAAGTCGTTCTAATTCATCGTAACATATATGAATGTTGGATGTTGAATTCCAGTCTATTTGATGTTAACGGCCTTCATTATTGGAGTTAACTGAGAACAAGACGTGACTGGAGAGGGCGCTTGCTCTGGTTCCATTGTATGATATGTCTCTCTAGTGTTCTTCGAGACGTAGAAAGATAGATTTTTCAGTTTGTCCAAAATATGGTTTTTCACATTCGCATATAATTTTTCAGACACCTGGAAACTGAAGATGGTGATGATTTTCTTAGAATTGACCGGAGTTTAGGAAGAGTGAACAAACACGTTTTGATATTGAACTGCTTCAAAATTCTTCCCATATTAGGGAAGAGAAAGAACTGATGTAAGTTAAGAAGATGTAAGCTCTGGGTGTTGGTAGAAGTCTCCAACGATGAAGGTGGTATAGTAGTTTATTAATACTTTTGGAAGACTAGCCATTATTTGTGAAGGTCTTTTAAGATGTTTCAGTTCATTTTTGAGTCCTCGTATGACAATACGGACCTGTCACGATGAACGAGAGTAGATATGATGCCTAATTTTTGTTGGTGGATAGTGGTGAGAGGATGCATGCAGGTATCTATCTCTGTGTGTGGGTTTTCTGAAGATTGAGATTTTTAAAGAATCAGACTTCATGGTAAGTTTGATGTCTAGAAAGGGCAGAGAACCATTTTATTCAAGTTCAGCGCTAAACTTGATATCTAGATGAAAGTTTTTTAAATGATTTAGAAATCATTTGTTTCTCACTAAAATAGAAAAACGTCTTCTCTACCAGCAACCGTAGACGCGAATTTACTTCGCATGGAAGTCATATTTGCGATCAACAACGCAACCCCCCCAGTCATTATTTCTCATGGTGAAAGACTAGCCATTAAACAACTTGAGAAGAACAAACATATTATCATCCTTCCAGCTGATAAAAGAAATGCAACCGTAATCCTTAATAAAACAGATTACCGCAATAAAATCTTACATTTATTACAGTCAGATACATGCTCTCAACTAGAGAGAGACCCCCACAAGAGAGAGATACATAATCGGACAAGCAGTCTTCTAAAAACACCCACGAAACTACTAAGAAATATCTGTTTATCTCTAGGTTCTCTTCATCCGCTCATTCCCCTTTGTACTACCTTCCACAGATAAATAAAGAAAATATTTCCTTAAGGCCAATAGTTGAAAGTATTGGCTATTCTATATAACTTATCAAAATATCTCGCTACCTCCTTGAAAGATTTCGCAGGGAAATCTTCTTACATCAAAACTTCAACTGCTTTTATAGTTTTTAAATGAGTTCTAATCTTATTCTTAAGGATTTGAAAAGTTAGAGTTTTCTATTGGTAGGCTGTGTAAGTCGGATTCACTTATAATTATGTATACTCGAGTGTTTTCATTCTTTCTCATAAATATCTGGGAATTCTGTGTCCACAGGAACTTCTGGTTTTTCTCTGTTTTTGTCTTCCTTACTTGGTATAAAAGATTTTTGAAGTGTGGAGTCCAGTGTTCCGTTATATACTGGGTGATTATAAAATTACATCAAGTGTTCAGAGCCGTCTAGCGAGTAATGTATTGGACGAAACACACCATTCGTAGACGTACACAGTGGAACATGGGGATTCCATTTAACGAAAATGAAATGGACTAAAAGTCGCCAGCAGGGGATATTCTGGCGCTGTTTACCGAGTAAAATGCATTAATTTGCATTATCGCGTTTCTTGTGAGCGATCATGCATTAAAAGGAAAGCCTGAGATTTCTTATCATTCGTAGACGAACTGCTTTGCGATGCCTCTTACCTTACGTGAGCGTGCTTTGTTAGTCAAATTCTATTGTCAGGGGAATAAAAATACCATTGCTTGTCTTCGTGATTTTCGGCGTATGAAAAATTTACGAAAAGGACCGATTAGTATAACAAACTTACGAAAACTGTTTCGGCGATCTGAAACTACTGGAACTCTAGCAGTGCAGGTAGGCAGGGAACGCAAACCAATCAATCACCAACAAGTTGAACAAGTTGCAACTGCTATTGTGGAACAGGAGATGACGAATGTGCTGGTTACCAGCAATGCACAAGCAATATCCTGGCAAACGGATATCGCATACACAACTGTGTGGAAAATCCTACATCAGACGTTGAAGTTTTACCCCTATAAAATCAGTCATGTTCAAGAATTGCGCACTGGTGATGCGACCACACGAATCGACTTATCTTTGAGATTCTTAGCGCACATGGAAGTGGATGATGCATGGCTGTGGCAGATTTTATGGAGTGACGAAGCACACGTTTACTTGAACGGCGATATTAACACACGCAACTGTTGCATTTGGGCTGCAACTAATCCGCACGTGTGTCTGCAGATGCCTATCCACTCGCCCAAAGTCACAGTGTGGTGCGGATGTTCGGCATCTTTTATCATCGGTCCATACTTTTACGAGGAAAATCGCCCAAATGGACCAGTGACCTGTTCCATCAATGCTAACAGGTATGCCAATATGCTACAGAACTTTGTGGTTCCACAACTGCAGCAAAGAGGGTGTCTCGATTCGACCATCTTCATGCAGGGCATCAAGGTGCACCACCACACTTCTGACTTCAGGTACGGCTTGTTTTGCAACAACATTTCTCTGACAGAAGAATCATTAGTCATGCATTTCCCATGGCAATAGTGGTGCCATGGCCACCGAGATCGCCTGATCTCAATCCTTGTGACTTTTGGCTGTGGGGATTTCTTAAAAGCATTGTGTATCAAGGACATGTACCCGAAATTCCAACTTTGAAAGATCGAATAACGTTACACGTGAGATAAATCAATTCCGATATGTTGCGAGCCACTGTGGAAAATGCCGTGCACCGTATGCAGTTCCTGGAACATGAGAATGATAGTCATATTGAACCTCATTTGTAATTAACAATAAACGTCATTAAATTGATGTGTGCTGTCTCTCATTTGCCATTTAGTCATTCATTAGTCACACCTACTAAAATTAATTTGGCAGAGCCAAAATTTCACCTGTTGGCGACTTTTGGTCCTTTTTTTTTCTTTAAATCGAATCCACATGTTCCACTGTGTACGCCTACCGAATAGTGGTGTGTTTCGTCCAATACATTACTCGCTAGAGGGCTCTGAACGCAACGTTATTTTATAATCACCCGGTAGATTGGTGTCGGGAGTTTCTTATCAGTTTGGATCGTTGTTGTCAGCCCTGTTTTCTTGCTTGCTGTAAGAATAGAGTCTCTCAGACCTCTGTTGGTAAAACGAGCGATGATTGGCGGCGGTCTCTCTTTGTTTTTTTTGTGGGCTTCGGTTAATAGAGGTGATATCTGTGGCAGCGATTTGAATTCTAATTTTGCTGCCAATCAGTTGCATTATGTTGCTTAAGTCTTTGCTGCAGTTGTGGAACCACAAAGTTCTGTTGCATACTGGCATACCTGTTGGCATTGATGGAACAGGTCACTGGTCCATAAAAGAATTTGAAGTTCTTTTTTCTTTCTTTTTGTAGCATGTGCTCCATTTGATACGTGAGTGTGTTTGCTTCTTTCCGCAAATCTTGATTTTAGCGCTGGAGTGTTTCTTGCTTTTCAATCGCCACGGTTAATTTCGTTAATTAATAAATAATAATAATAATAATAATAATAATAATAATAATTATAATAATTTTTTTATTGTTCTTTCAAATATTTACATATCTACAATGATCATCTATTCAGTATATTATTTTACAAGGTTCAGCACTTTGTGCTACATATAATGAGATTTAAATAGTAATGATGATAACGGTTTTTTTTATATATAATAATCATAATAATAATTGACAATTATATTGTTCAGATTTCCATAAGTTGTATAATATTACATGTTGTGGTTTACTATTTTTTTTTTCAAGTCTGAAAAGGTGTGATTATACAACACATATGCAATCTAAATATTATGTTTCCTTATTTTCACAAACATACGGTGTAATCTCATGATTTACTTTTAAAAGATTTTTTTTTACATTGCATACATTTTTTACAATTATTATATAAATTACATACATTCGTTTACATATGATACATTACTTACATTTGTTTACATGTGATATTTACATTACGTACATTGGTTTACATATAATACATACATAGTTTTTTTTGTGATACATACATGACATGTACGTATATGTAATGGGTTGCATATGATACATCTTGGATGAGAACTAATTTTTTTACTTTCATCATCGAAGCTTATATGTAAGCTTATCTGAGGATGACACCAGTTGATTATTATATATTGGTTTTTTTTTTTTGCTGTGTTAGGAAGCTACGAAATCTATGATTGAGAAATTCGCGCGCGCGCACTCACACGCACGCACACACACACACACACACACACACACGCACACACACACACACACACACACACACACACACACACACACACACACACACACACACACACACACACACACACACACACACACACACACTTGGAATGTATTGATGCGTCGCTGAACTGGAATCCTGAGCGAATATATTGTGTTTCATTAAGTTTGTATGGTATTTTGGGTGCGTGTTTCTTGTTCGTAGTATGTCCTTAGAGCTCTTTTCAGGCTATTGTAGTTTGTAAGGTTTCTCTATTCAAAAGGTAATTTGTTTATCATGTCTGGGATGTAGAACTTTCGCGTGGGCTTTCCGTAGTGATTTTTGTATTTATATGTGATATAATTAGTAGTCTGAGGTCTTGTTATACGGTATGTATTTCTAACTGTTCTGTAGTTGGCATCGAAATAATGTTTTAGCAAGGCTGCATAGTAACATACTGTAAATGTTTTGCTGTCAGTATTTTGTGTTCTGCCATTGCAATGTTTATAAGGTCGTGATTTTCTCTTTGTTCCCAAAAGATCAGTTTTGTCATTTTGCACTGTAGCGACATTAATCTATTTAATTTGTAGGGTGCACAGAAAGCATACGTTGTTATAGCGTATCTTAGTATATTTTGGCATAGTGCTTTGTATATTAGCGTTTTTAGGCGTATGGGAACTATGTCTTTTAACCTGTAGAGTTTGCCACTTATTGTTCGGAGTTTGTTGTGTAGATGGTTTATGTGGCTATTCCAGTTCATATCTGCATCGAAGTAAATTCCAAGGTATCGTATTGTTTCACCCTGAGTGATTGTAGTGGTTTTGCTGTTCTGTGTGTTGTTTATGTTGGAAAGTGGATGTTGTATGGTTATATATTTGTTATCAACTGGTCGAGTCAATGGATTTCTGAATATCATTAATTTAGTCTTTTCTGAGTTTAGGTGTATGGAGTTTTTCGTGAGCCAGTCTATGATCAGATTTATATCATGTTGCATATTTGTTTGGGCTATGCTTGCGTTATTATGGATGGATATTATTGCTGTATCGTCTGCGTATTGGATATCTTACCTTTGAGTCGTAACTGATTAATATCGTGCGTGTAAATGTTGAATAGAGTTGGGGAGAGTATAGCTCCCTGTGGCACTCCACAGGTTACTGGTAGCTCTCTGCTTCGGTTTGATCCGATGCTTGTGATATGCTTTCTATGTTGGAGGTAGTTTGTAAACCACCTGTGAAGAGGCCCGTCTATTCCAACATGCCTCAGCTTTTCTAACAAGGTTTGATGCGCTAGTGTATCGAATGCTTTAGTTAGATCAATAAAGACTACCATGGCAATTTTGTTTTTGTCTAAGGCGGTATAATTACGTCTGTAAAGTCTTCCGAGAGAGATGTTGTTCCCTTATTTTATTTGTTGTTCCCTTAATAATAATAATAATAATAATAATTTTTTTTTTTTTTTTTATAGTTTATTATCTCTCAAATAATTACATGAATATACTAATATTTAGGCAACAATGCATCTTTTTCTTGCAAAATGGTTCAGTAAGAATTATAATTACTCTTAATATCATTATCATTTGCAGAATTTCTCATTGACACAAGGGTAAAAAGTGTGTATTATTACCATTAATAATAATCATGGTAATCGTGTTTATTATTAATGACTCACAAGTTAAACAATATTACTTGTTGCAGTTCACATAATAATAATTTTTTAAAATTTAAATTGTAAATTAAATATATAATTTTAAACTTAAATATATAACTGAAGTATTACTATCACATTTTCTGTTTACTACTAGAATTCATTACAGAATGTTAAGTGAATAATGTTAGATAAATACTACTACTGGGATGTAACTCAACTGCACCCTCGAAGCTTTGTAATTAGCTTATCTGAGGGTGATACTGGTTATATATACATATATTTGTTATTGATTTGGTTGCTGTGTTGGAAGTAGGCAGATCTTTGGGAGGTCAAATGAATGATCTGAAAGGTCGGATCAAAGTGAAATTGCCGATATATCCTGTGTTATTGCATCTGTCTTGATGGTTCACGTTCTTTTTCTTTATTGTGGGCTTCTTTTTGAACTATTTAGGAGGCTTTTTTCTTCACAGTGGCAGCCTTTCTATGTCTTCTGTGCTTTTAATTTGTATCGGCTTTGAAGTTTGTGACTTCCTTATGAATATCTTGGCATCTCTGGTCCACAAAAATTGGTAATTTTTTTCCATTTTTGCTTTTCATGTTTGGTACAACAGATTCTGGTTGAATGGTGTTAAATATTCGGATAGGAATATTGATGTATTGTCTTGCTGTGCGTTCAAGTCCTTGGCAACTGGTTTTTTCTACCTGCTGGCTTTTATGAGATTGTCTCTTGTGGACTTGCTCTTAAGACGAATTATGACTGGGACAGGTCGTGAGAAGCCTTGGTTTTTGCTCTTCCTAGGAATCCGATTTACGGTCTGAATGTCGTTAAGCTGTAGGGGGATATCAATTACATGGCCTAATTTTAAAATCACGTCTCTGAGGTTTTCTGTAGGTGCAGTTTCAGGAAGACCGTTTATGACAAGATCTTTTTTATGTTGTTGCTGATTTAAACGTTCGTATTGTAGTTTTAGAGAATGAAGTTCTTGACGGAGTTCGGATGTCTCTTTCATCAAATTGTGTTGCCTGTCTTTTAGTGCGTTAATGCTAATTTTAATGTCTTTTACCGTTTGCAACACTTCTATAACTGCTAAATTATTATGTTTTACCAAATCTTCATATTCGCTAGATTTTTTTGTTATTTGTTCGTTCTGCTTCTTAAAGAGTTCTTGCACAAGATCTACTAAAAAAAAAAAAAAAAAAAATATTATTATTATGATTATTATTATTATTATTACTATACCTTTCTAGAGTCAATGACTCATATTTGGTGGCCCTCCATTACACACACAGCTCATGATACTGTGGCTTGAATGCATTCACTGTTTTCACACGCACTAGACTTCCAGGCAACGCATTCTAACCACCCTCACCATACGAAAAAACTAGGTAAGAACTAGTTTTTTCGTATGGTGAGGGTAAGTTCATTTTTAAGAAACAAACTTTTTATCATAAAAACAAAAAATTCTTAGACAAAAATTTATAAAAACAAAAAATTATAATAATAATAATAATAATAATAATAATAATAATAATAATAATAATAATAATAATAATAAAAGACAGTGATGAGTGTAACAAATAGTTGGTTTAAAAGTATATTATAAACCTCAAAACAGCTGTATTTTTCTACGTCGATAAAAAAAATCATTATGTATTGTTATTTAAATTCAACAATATTTGATAACAATGCATTGAGAATTATGTAGAAACTATCATTATATAATAATAAGAAGAATCTGTATGTAAACCGTACAGCGATATGACTTATATATGATACTGTGCCGTATGAATCGTGCAGTTTAATCATTTATATAAAATTTCAGAGGTTTGAAGTGAAAACAGTCTCCTGAACCCAGGGAGTCTCTCTCTCTAACTCTCTCCACTATGCAAAAGAGGAGTAGAGAGAAGTTTGGAAGAAAGCATTCCATGCCCATTATTATGGGGAAAACATGAGAGCAAGCCATCACTCAAAAGAAACAGACTGTTTGCAATCTCTGTCCTCTCCTTTTTTCTAGGTAGTAAGATTGAAATATCCTTCTTCCATACTCGTTTTTTCTCCTCCTTTCCAGTTTACTGATTTTCGAAAATGCAACAAGTTTGCCAATCTTATCAGTTCGATAGATACTAGAATAATTTGCTCCCTGAAAGTTTGAAGAAAATAAATAATTTTCTTTCTCATTTCTTCACACCATTAAACAACTGTAATTAAGGAACTATTCAATTGAAAATCAGGACATAGCATACTTACCAATTCAACAATTTTTTCGTCCTTATTTTTGAATTTTTTGAATTATCTCCCAACTAGTTTTATTCCTTGTAATCTTGATGTTTAGATTTTTCCCGTAAGTAGTAATAATAAGTATTATTTGTAATACTTATTACAAATAATACATTCCCTCGACACGTTTCGCAAGATACCTTAAAAAGCATATTATTTCTTTATTTCTTCAGCAAGTATCGACTTATTCCTGAACCCATTCAGGTAACATTTTATTGAAACACTGTAATCAGAATGGAGACTAAACTATGAGTATTCACAATTTTGTTTTAATCAGATCGTTTACAGAGGCAACAAATATCGAAAGCGTTTTAAATTTAATAAACAATAACAGCTCCTCTTCTAGAAGAAAGAAATTTAATAAAATATATTTTTTTATTAATGTTGCACTTTACAATATATCGATCGCACCATTTTCGTTGGCAAAATTCAGAAATTTGTTTTTTTCGAAATCAGTAATAGCTTGCCAGATCAAAGATTATATCATTAGGATGTATGACATTTTGCCGAGTCATTAAAAAAACAACGAGCATTTATTCCTTCCGGCATTCTGTTAATTCTCAAAAAAAGATGACAAAAATATCAAAAGCCGAATGAAAATTACGCTTAAACTAAGCACAAGTCTTAGGTTAATAAATTGCTGACGCACGATTTCTTTTTCTCTTCTGTATTTAAGACCCATTTTATTACAAAAGTGTTTATTAGAATTACTCTCGAGCTGGTTGGTATTCAATGAAATTTAGCATTCAGATTCTCTGTTAAAATTTAAGTAATTCACTTTTAATTTCAATAATATCCTTTTAATTTACTAATTAAGTGGTATTATTTAATTTACTTTTAATTAAAATTTAATTTATTTTTTATTTGGCTTTGATATATTTAAGTTAAGGACAAAGGTTGAAATTATCTGAAGTACTAACAATAAAACAGATTAAGCATTTTTCATTTCTTTCTTCATTATCCAATTCAAAATATGTATGTATCTGTTATGTATCTTATTAATATTCCTCAAACGAGTTGATAAGTAATTCTTTGTTTGGGGGAAACCATTTGACAGTGTTATTTTTAGGTGCTACAGCTATAGGAGTTACTACTAGATGGGTGTTAATGCCTATTATCAGTACCGTCTGTGCCCGTGAAGTGTGACTAAAGTTACTTGTATAGTTGCAGCTAAACGAGAATCAGTGCTGTTTTTTGGCGGCAAGATATTGAGTATCCAGTACTCTTCCACGCGAAGAGTACTTGACAATCACGCAAGAAAACGAAGATTTTATTTTTGCGGAAAAAAAACAATTCCATTTTCTCGCGTGAAGATCGCGGAGTTTGTTCGCTGAGACGGTGTTGTGCATGAGAGTAGCGTTTTATTCTGCAAAAAAGGTTTTGGATTTTGAGCCTCTGCACTGGCATAAGAAAGGACAGTTATTTACCTATTTTTATTTCCAAGAGCGACGTTCATCTTTTTGGAGGTGATATGGGAAGGGATCCCGGGTGTTCTACTTTGTTTGTAGAGGTAACTTTACCATCGACGAGATGTGAATTGCAGGCTGTAGCCGATGGGAATGTGTAGGTATCCATTACGGATCAAGGTCGAGGAAGAAGCAATGGTGCTAACCTCTACCGTCTGTAGTGGATGAAATAGTGAGACAAAATTGCACTTCTTGTCCATGTTATTCAATAGGTGTTACAGAATCGTATTCAGATTTTGCTGGATGTCTATAGATGTCATGGTTGGGGTGTTTTAAAGCTCTTAGGCGGCTGATAATACGTGTGGAATCAAAAATGTTCCATGAACCACTTCGCTGTATCAAAACACACATACACACGCGATTTAATAAGGGAATAGTTCACTGAAAGTTGAAAAACACTGTACACAACACAGGACTGTACTTTAAGGAAAAACATTAGAAGAGGAAAGCAGAAACGAAGCAACAGCACATCCGACAGTCTAGGCCACAGGTTCTCTTTTGGCAAAATTTCCATAAACATGGGTATTTGGTTTAATATAGCTTGCTATCATGGGTACTTAAATCGTTGAATGTTTCTTTCATATTGTTATGTAAAAGTGAACTAAAGTTGCATGTTGTTATTTATTTATTTCATTTTTTTTTTTTTTCATATTGTGTAGAGTACTTGTTCCTTTTTGGCTCAACAAATTCTGAAAGAGTTGGCTCCTTGTCTGTTAAAAGTGTTAACAAAATAAGGTTATTTAATGTAAGTTTCTCTTACTGGAGAAGAAAAGAAATAACAGTAACAGTAGAAGGCAGATCCATCATGAACATTTCCTTGAACAACACTGAAGAAACATGGAATAAGGAGAATATCAATAGCACATCCTCAACGGAAATAGTAAATATGCTCTATTTAATTTTTATTAATTTAAACAAGAAACATTATACATTAAATAGACTGACAAAACTGATTATATGATTATCCAGATTATCCCTTGATTCTGGATCCCGTAAAGCCAAACTAGATTAAACAGCATTCCGAAATCAGTATTTGCTTGCCTTACAAATACCTACATTGCATGAAAGCAGCCGGATGTAAAGGATGTGAATGCTAGACGTTTCAGTTTTTATATTTTTAATTTATGTCTTTCTTCTTCTTCTCTTCCGTCTAAGACGGGTTGAGTCTTCTCTTGAGCAGGATCTTCCAGTCTTCTCTATTCCTTAATGTTCGAAAAATTCCTTATATTTTCTGCATCCCGAGATATTCTTTATAAATTTCAGCCAGGTAATTTTTGGTCTTCCAGGTCTTCTTTTTTCAGTTGGAAAAGTATTGATTAGGACGTTAGGAAGTCTGTCTGCATCCATGCGTACAGTGTGTCCAAACCATCTCAGTTGTTGTTTTCTAATTTTTTCTATTATTGTCTTTTTATACAATAGTTCTTCTCTGACTGTGATGTTTGTTTTCTTTTCTATCCAACTTGTTCTATTTATTTTTCTTAAGCATTTCATTTCAAATGCCAGCAGTTTTTTCTCCTCTCTTTTTTTAACTGTCCACACTTCTGCTCCATAGATGACTGTTGGTATAATTATTGCTTCACATAATTTGATTTTGGCTTGTTTAGATATCTTGTTTGTTTTTCAGATTTTCTGTAATTTTCCCATAGTGGTCCATTCTATCGCTATTCTGTGTTTGATTGTTTTGAGTTCATCTATTGTTTCTGTTAGTTTTGATCCAACGTATATGAAGTTGTCTACTTGGTCTATTTGTTCTCCGTTTAGGGTTGCTGAGATGGTAGTTCTGTTCCTTCCTATTTTCATCACTTTTGTCTTTTGTATATTTATTGTCATGTGATATGTTTTACAGGTTTCGTTTAGCTTGTTGATCAACTTTTATAGTTCATTTGGGGTTCTTGCAAGAAGGACGAGATCATCTGCATATTTGATATTATTTATGTTTAAACCGTTGACATTGATTCCAGGCTCATTGTCTATTGCTTTCTTTACAACTTATTCTAGATATATGTTGAATAGGCATGTGGATAATGGGCATCCTTGCATTACTCCTTTTTGGATCTCTATGGATTCTGTTGTGAGTGTGTCCGTTTTAATTATTGCATTTGTCTTAGAGTAATATTTTATCAGAAACTGTATTATATATTTATCTGTTGCATTTTCTAGTAGAATTTTGAGAAGGATTTCTCTGTTGATGTTATCGAAAGCTTGTTTAAAGTCCACACAACCACAATATAGTTCTTTATGGTCTTCCCAGCTGAGCTCTGATAGTTGGTGCAATGTGAAAATTTGGTCTATTGTCGAATAGTTTCCTCGGAAACCAGCATGTTCTATGCCTATGATTTCTTCGTAGGTGTTTTTTAATCTATTTTGTATAAGTCTTATGAATATATTATAGGTGTGAGGGAGTAAATTGATTGGTCTGTAATTTCTGCATTCTCTTTTGTCTCCTTTCTTGTATATTGGGATGACCTTTCCAGTTCTCCAGTCATCTGGGATCTCTCCTGTTTGTAGTATTTTATTGAATAGGGTTGTTAAATATTCTATTGATATGCTGCCTCCATATGACCACAGTTCAGTAGGGATAGTATCAATACCTGGTGCTTTATTGCTTTTCATCTGTTTTATTGCGTATCTAACTTCTTCTTGTAAAATTTTTGGGTGATCATTATTTTCTTCTATTGTTTGCATTGTAGTTTTGTTTCCTTGGTGGAAGATAGTCTTAAAATGGTTTGACCAGATTTTTCTTATATATTCAATATTCCCGGTTTCAGTCATCTTGTTGTTTATCATTGTTACTGCTTTTGCTGAGAATTCCTTTGTAATTTCTCTTACAGTATCATGGAAGACGTTTAGGTTGTTTTGTTGGTATGCTTCTTGGCATTTCTTAGCTTTTTCTTCTAACCATTTTTCTTCGGCTTTTTTGCATAGGTTATCAACTTTATTTTTTAATGCTCTGTATTTTTCTCTATTCTCTTCATTGTTTTGTTGGTTTAGAAGTATCTTGGCCTCTCTTTTCTCTTCTATTGTAGCTATAATTTCTTGGGTTATCCAATGTTTGTTTATTTTGGGTTTGGAACCTAGAGTGTCTTTTGCAATTGATAACACTGTTTCTTTTCCTTCTTCCCAGTATTTTCCGCTGTTCTGTAAGATGGAGGATTTTAATTTCAAGCACATCTGTTCTAAAAATCGACTTCTGCTTGAGCTATCTTTTAGTTTTGATAGGTTGATGTTTTCTTCTTTTATGATATTATTTTTCCTGTTGAATTTTATCTTCACTTTGGCAGTTAATATTTCGTGGTCAGCGTCAAAATCAAAACTTCTTAATGTTCGTACATTATTTACTGATCTTTTCCATTGTTTGTTTATGATGATATAGTCTATGCAGTTCTTTATATTACCATCTGGGGATGTCCATGTATATTTATTATTAGGGCGTTGATAGAACAATGTGTCTGTTATCATTAGATCGTTTGCTTTACAGAAGTGGAGTAATTGTTCTCCTCTGTCGTTAAGCTCTCCATATCCAAATTTCCCCATCACATCTTTTTTGTCTGCTGTGAACTGTCCTATTTTAGCATTAAAATCTCCCATCACTATGACGAGTTCTCTATTTTTGGGATTATCTTTTTCCTGTTGTAGTTCTTCATAGAAATTTTCTATTTCTTCCTCTGAATGGTTACTGTCTGGTGCATATATTTGGATTATTTTAATTGTTTGACCTTTTTCTTTTGCTTGAAGTTTGGCTGTTATTATGTCTGAGTGTGTAAGTTTCGTTGCAATTAGTAATGCAACTCCTTCTCTGTGTATGTTATCTTTTCTTCCTGAGAAGTACAGTCTTCCTTCTGGTAAATCCATGAATCCATCTCCGCACCAATGTGTCTCTGATAAACCTAAAACACTCCATTTCAGTCTTTTTAAATTTTCCTGGACTAATTGTAATTTTCCAGGTCGGTATAGTGATCTTATGTTGAGGGTGGCTACATGTTTCACATCCTTGACTGACCACATTGCTGATTTCTCACCTACTCTATGTGGTCTTTGAGTAGGCGCGTCGGTTGTCCCGTACGCAGTAGCACTATCTCGGTTTGTAGACTTTCTCCTGCTCATGAAAGTTACTGGCATAATAATGTAGCCAGCTTGCCATGCCTCTGCTACATCCTTTGGTCCACGGCTCTTTATACTTTATTTAGAGCAACCCATTTGGGTTTCCCCCATCCGCCACCCGGGGGACGCGCCTGGTAGGAGTGTGGTCTCCCCCACTTATTTGAATTTTTCAACCATACTGGACAAGTGAGAAGGTGCCACCTCTTTAAAACAAGCTATGAGCCATGATAATTTAGCCTTCATACAAAACAAGGATACGAAATTTACTATTTTAATTGAGATAACGTTAATATACTATTGTTTCAATAGTATCTTAAATATATTTCAGTTTCATCATGTACTTCCTATCCATATCGAAATAACATCTAAATATCTACATCCATCGAAATAACATGAATACAAAATTTAATAATGTTAATATATTTCATCTACGGTGACTGTTTGAGTGGAACAGAAAGTACCAAGTACACTCCATTTAAGTTTAAGTGTATAATATATGTAGATATACTAAACCGAAAGGATCTTTGTCGCTTATAAAACCGATCACTTCCAAGTACTTTATTCTCAAAAAGATAAAAAACTATAAGTTAACTGTTCTCTCAGTTTGTGGAAGGTATAGTGAACATGATCTGAGTAGAGTTATGCTGTTTAATTGGTTATATATGAGACTGGATATATATGAAATTCAACCTTAATGACCCACTCATTTTTAATATATTTCTTTACTTACGAGGGTGGTATGAAAGGTTCTCTTACTCGACATAGATAGCAATGAAATTATTTTGAAATGCGAAGAGGCTACCTCCCAAACATCCTATGCTTTATATGTTAATAGAAGATTAAAGTGAATGCTTTATTGCGAAAAATATAAGATAAAATGAAGTTCCAAGTTTCTGTAGATATTCATATATTTACATATTTACTAGCCCAATTTTATAACCCATGTGATCTTCTGGTTACTAGAAAAACGTTTTAAAGGCATCCAGGATCATCACTCTACTTGCTTCCTATTTGGGACAAGAAGGCAAGTTTGGATTTCAATACCTCGTTTTAATAGTTATTCTTGGATATATATGAGATTTTAATCGGATCAAATGCTCTCCGAGTCTGCTAAGCCTAGACAGAAGGACTTATTATATAACTTATTATATAGGGGAAAATAGTTGCATAAAGGAGATTCCAAGACTGCTGTTGCAAATTACCGACCGATCAGCATATCAGGAGTCGTTGTCAAGGTCTTGGAGAAAGTAGTCAAGAGAAAAATACAAGAATGGATAGATGAAAATGAGATACTGTATGTGGGACAACGTGGTTTTGTGATGGGTAGATCATGCCTCAGTAACTTACGTTTTATAACACGGTGACGGCTAAACTGGATAAGGGTAATGGGTTTACAGTGATGCTGTTGGACCTTGCTAAGGCCTTTGACAGGATACCACATGGAATTCTAATCAGTAAACTGCAGCATATGGGGATGGATATAGGGTTTTGGTGAGATGGATAGGAGGGTGGTTGATGGAGAGAGATATCAGAGAGTAGTTTATTCAGGAGTAGAGTTCAAAAGAAGGCATGTGACTAGTGGTGTGCCACAGGGTTCTGGTCTTGGACCACTGTTATTTAATTTGTTCATTAACGATGTAGGAAAGGATCTGAGAGGAACTGTTCATTTGTTTGCTGATGACGCAAAGTTGGGTAGAGCAATAGTGAATGCACATGATGTCCAAAATTTGCAGGATGATTTGGATAGATTGGAGGACTGGGCTAAGGAGAATGGATGTCAATTTAATGTTGCAAAATGTAATGTTATGCATTTTGAAAATATTAGCAGCAGTATACCACATTGGTGAAACTGTACTCCACGAGATTGACGAGGCCAGCGATTTGGGAGTGTTAGTGGAGAAGGAGTTGAAGTTTAGGGACCATTGCAAAAGTGGCTAAATCATCTCGTCAAATCACTGGGTTACTGAAGAATACTTTGACAAGCAGAGACAAGCAAGTTATTGTTCCTCTGTATCGAGCCTTGATAAGACCCCATCTTGACTACTGTGCCCAGATCTGGGAACTTGATGAGCTCCACCTCCTCGCCATCAAGAAGACACCCTGGTTCCCAGGGTGTCTTCTTGATGGAGAGGAGGTGAAAAGGATCCAGAGGCGAGTGACCAAGATGATAGCAGGTCTATAGAATGAACCTTATGAAAACAGGTTGAAGATTTGTGGGTTGCAGAAATTGGTTGATAGGAAGAAAAGGAGTGATATGATTGAGACATTCAGAGGTTATTTTTGAGAACAGGACTGGTGGTGGAAGGACTAGGGGCCATCCATGGAATCTGGGCAAGAGTGTGGTTAGCAAGGTTGGTAGAGCTAGGCTTTTTACTTGGAGAGTGGTAAATGAGTGGAATAAGCTGCCAGAGTCTGCTGTGGGTGCCATAACTGTGTATGAATTTAAGGCAAAGTGTGATAGATACTGTGTGAATGCTGAATAGTTGTTCTTGACATGATGTTTAGGGCCTCCAACGATGAGTCTAAGGACTCCTTGGAGTTTCCCGTAATAATAATAATAATAATAATAATAATAATAATAACTTATAAGCCAGACAGACGGATTTATTTTATTCCATTTTGAGTCTAAATAGCATGGATATGATAATAATAAAACCTAAATTTTATCTTAATTCAGCTGTTTTCTGTGCATGCATATAATCACGTTCATGCATTATGTGAATTATTTTCGTTAAGTTAATTTTGTGTTATTTCATCATGTGTTACTTTCTGTGACAGGTCATTTCTCAATGAAATGAACTGTCATTGCTAAGTAACTTGGTGTTTCGGAAATTTAATCACTGCCCCGGTAGGCTCATCACGCAGTATATTATGAGTGGCAATTACGTGTGTTCTATATTATATTATATGAAGATTCGGTTTCAGAGTAGGTTTAACCTACCTTGTATGTTTAAATTTTCTCTGTCTTATATTGAACGTTAGTCTTACCACTTTATTTATGCATCTATTTTTCGTTCTTCATCCTATAATTTTAGATGTCACAATTCTGTGATATTATAAATTAATACCACCTAAACACACTATTAAATATCATTTTGCTTTATGTTATCTCACCCTTTTAAGCAATCCTCCGTGAAGTCATTATATTTACTTCTTTGGCATTCTCCTCATTTTATTTGTGCTGAATGTTAATTTTAAAAATGAAATTTATTAGGAATGGCATAGTTCTTAACTGAAACTAGTTCTGAAAGCTATATTAGAAAGCGAAGACGTGTTTTTAACCAATATTAAAATATATATTTCTAAATCATGTCAGCTTTATGGGATGGGAACATTAATGCAAAGCTTCCTTTTCTAAGTAGAGCACTTTTGAAAATATAAGATACTAAATTCTCTTGCTTAATTAATCAAACATAATTGAGAAAATACATGACAATAAAAATAAAAACACAACAATCGTCTACGGGATTAGTGAACACACACACACACACACACACACACACACACACAAATATATATATATATAAATATATATATATAAAACAGTGAGGCTGTTAATTGTAAGAACGTGCGAAAATGCCTAAGTTAGTACCACTGGTAACAAACCAGAATGGGATCGTCAGTACAACCGCACACCACATGAAAAGCACACATGAGATGATGGAAATCGGACTTAGAATATAACCTCAGGTAGCACGTGATGAACTGTAGTAGGCGTTTGAGAGTGCCAGATATATTACAAATAATAACTGATACTGGGTTTAATAGTTCGTGATAATATAGTTGTCACGAACTATATTATCACGGGATTATCACCAGCACATGAGGCGACTAGTTTCACCTCATGTGCTGGTGGCCTCTTTTGGGTTAGGAAGAATGAAAAATGCAATAATCTGTAAACATGAACCATTGCATAACTAAAACCGAACATATAAGAACTGTTACACACAATTAAAAAAAAAAAAAAAAACAGACATTTGTGGAGCGTGGCAGGTGGCATGTGTCAGTCATTATTTAGTAGGTATGTATGATAGTTGGCAGAAAAGTTAATCTGACGTGTCGAAATATCTAATAATGACTTCCAAATATCACATAAAATCATGCTCTGATTTCTGTTGAGTGTACCTTGTGAGTTGATAACCGTCGCAGACTTTGATGTTGCAGGCACTGAAGTTGTCTTCTATGTAAGACATGGAGCTCTTGCCCATTCAGTGTTACAGTGAGAGTGTGGAAAAGCGGAAAGCTAGACCTGAGCTGCTTTCTGTTTTGTTATTAACGTATCCAATATGCTCCTTTTATTAAAATTCTAGATCTTTAAACTTCTAGATGTAAACAAGGTCAGTCACACGAAGATGGCATATTATAAACACCAGGATGTTTGTTGAAAGGTTGTGGTCCTCAGGTGAACGTAGAGCTCATATAGTTCACAATGGGCTTAAAAGCCACTTTTATGTCATGAAATTTCAGGAGATTGGTTTTGAGAGAAAGTTTGAGAGAAAGAAAAAGATAATAGGTGAAAGTCGAGAATCTTTAGCGAATCAGGAATTTGTTGTAGACCAGCAGTAGAGAATACGAAGAGAAGTACTCTTCGTATAATTTTCATTGAATATTCATTGCTCACCAATATTTAAAGAATGGAATGTAATACTTGTTTTAGTGTTTCTTTATTATTGTAAGAGATCAGTTATCATTTCTCACATTCGTTTTTGGTCAAAAAATCGACATACTCATCACTATTAGATATTATAATTGAATCAGAGAATGTGTCTATAACACACATGAACACATTGCCACCAACTGAAAATAGAACTGAAATGGGATTCCATGGTATACCAGATCGAGTTTTACGAGAAGGTGCTAGAGAATTGGCAAAGGTGTTCACTATGTTGTTAACTCTTGCTCTCGACTCTGGGTTAGTCCTAAGGTAGTTGAAAGAGGAAGAAAAAATAGCTCTGTTTCATAAATGAGCCACTAAGACTGATGAAGCAAATTACCACCCGATTAGCATATCAGTAGCGGTAATCAAGGTGCTGGAGAAGTTCACCATAGACAAAATATAGGAGTGGATAAAAAAAGGGGAATAGTATATGGGAAAAAAAAAGGTTTTGTGAAGGGTAGGTTGTGTCTCAGTAACCTGTTCATGTTTTGTAATATTGGAACAGTTGAGTTGGATAAATGTAATCGTTTTACAGTGATGTGATTGCTGAACTTTGAAACGGCTTTTGATAGGATACTGCATGGAATTCTGTTTAGTAAATTGCAGGATATGTGGATGGATATAAAGTGGGTGAAATCAATAAGAGGGTGGTTGAAAGAAACACTAGCGAGACGTTTACTCAGTAGAGTCTTGTACAAGATCTGTGACTAGCAGGGTACGAGGGCATTGTTCATGAACTAATGCTATTAAATTTTTACATTAATGATATAGGAGAGTATCTGAAAGGAACTATTCAGTTGTTTTCCAACGATATAAAATTGGTTAGAGCAATAGTTAATAAAGATAATGTTAAAATTCTGCAGGATGATTTGGATAGACTGGCAGTTTTTTGGTAAAGGAGAATGGATATCAGTTCAATGTGCAAAGTTATGCATTTTTATATATTTGAGGTGGAAAGTATACTGTCTATCACATTGACGAAACAGTTCTCCAGGAAATTACCGATGCACAGGATTTGAGGGTGTCAGTGGATAGAGAGTTTAGAGGACATATCAAAAGCGGCTAAAGGAGCCCATTCTATTACTTGAGTACTAAAGAATAACCTGATGAGCAGAGAGAAGCATGTTATACCATTTTATAGAGCTTTGATAAGACCCCATGTTTACTAGTGGTGTATAGATCTAGTCACCAGGGTTTCGTAGGTAGGAGGAGGATCCAGTAGCGAGTAACCAAGATGGTAGTAGGTCTATGGAACGCATGTAATGAAAACAGGTTAAAAATTGAGGTTTACAGAAAACGGTTAAAAAGAGGAAAAGCGGTGATATGTTAGAGACATGCAAATTATTGTAAGGTTTACCTGATTAATACAGAGAAAACTTTTCAGAATATTGTCTTGCTGAAAGAGAACAATGATCAGTTCCTTAGAAAAACCCACAATGTAGGGAGCAATGCTTGGCCAGAATGTTAAGATACTTCTCGGAGTTCAATGTTCGTTGCACTGCAAACAGTGTTCCGAGGCCAAAACAGGAAAAAATAGCACCAAGCCATCACACCGCCACATCTAAATTTCACACTTGCTGTAACTTCCTACAGTAAAAGATGTTCCCCAGAATCCAAAACACTCACAACTTCCATCTCCATAACAAAGCGTTATGGAGGGAAGCTTCTACTTCGCACTGTACATGCTCTTAGCACCACTGAAAACGAAGCTGCTTGTTGGTTCTGGCAATGTACAGCTTGCATATTTCGGTCCTACAATTGAAACCCATGTTATAAGCCTGGATTTTGGATGTTATTGTACAGATTCCTCTTTCAGTCGATTCCTGCAACTCAACATTCAATATGTAGGTCGACGAATGTCAGTGTTTTGCATATTATCTTTAGTAGCACCCTACGGTCTTGTTGGATGAGTGTGGTGAGCGAGCAGTACTTGCAGTTGTGTCCGTGCGTTTTTATCTCAGAATGGAATCCCTAATTTTTCACCTGGGATGGCCAAATTTGTTAATAATCTACCGAACAGATAGGCTTTCAACATGGTATCCTAACAGAACGTCTCTTTCAAATTCCTTCAGTTGGCGGACGCTGTTCCAAAGAATATAGGATGATGAAAGGAAAGATAAATGGGAGTAGCATGTTTCCTCAGGTATGTTCAAGGCAACAGTTCAAGTATAAATAGATGTTGAACAGTTATTGCTCGCATTATTTTTGATTCACCAGGAATAGAGGATAGAATGGATAAAGTTCTAAAGCACTGAGGCTATGCAAATTTCTGTAGAAGACACATTTCAGAAACTGGTCATGGGTGTAGAGCAGGATAGCATTGGAATTGGTGTGGAGTTTGGAGTGAGACAGAACAGAAGTCAAGTCTTGAAAGAAAAAGGATTCGGAATTTTTTTTTTTTTACTGAGTATGTTACACACTTAACGTGTTTATGCCTGGAATGGAATGAGTAATATGCCTGGAATACATAATTTTAGATGACGGTAAGTGTCATCTAAAATTATGTAAAAATATTAAGAGCTTTTGCCTGAATACTCCTTGTACTAAGAGGTATTCTTTTTTGGTTACAATCCTCAATCCAGAGTGATAGAAGATATTTCATCTCGATCATTAAATGGCTTCTGTTTCAGGTGATCTGCATGCTTAAAGAAGCAGTAGCAACTTTTCCTTGTGCTTTGTATTCTTTGCTGTTATTTAATATAGTCCGTACTGTAGACTCGCTGTATCGCTGTATTTCGCTGTATCGCTGTATCCCAGTACAATCATTGTATTACTAGCGGCACTACCAGCTTTTCCCCTAACGTAATTACTTTTCTTCTCTTTTTATTACTGCCGCTTTCTTTATCAGTCTTTCTCTTTTCCATATGAGATGGTTGAATATAATTAAGCGTTATAGGTATCTAAATTAAAGTAAAATGAAGGAAAACTGATTGAGCAAGAGAACAGAGTTTGCACGTACGCTTGCGATGATAGCTTTGAGTCAATTGCTGAGTATCGCCTGCCACCGTCAGCAGCACTTCCACAGCCTGCTACATGAACGAGTACCGTCTCTCGCTGCGAATCGGCGACAAAAATGTTCGGTAACGTAAAATTTCGCATAACGTAAAAAAATCGCTTTAACTGATTATTGACTAGCTTATAGCGGGAAATAGTATCATTTCTCTCAATCGCTCTAACTGACTATCGCATATCGAATTCGCGTTAAGCGAGATTTTCCCGTATAGTCTTTTCACAGTTCAACTTAGCACACTATCGGTGATCTGTTTTCATCTGTTTTGTATTAAGTATCCACTACGAATTAAGCTAAGATTCTTTTCTGAAGCCATTTTGGATATTTTTTTATGTTGGACTACCTTGACACATTTTACGAAAAAAATGGCTTGCCTACTGGGGAGGGGGAATTTTGAACCGACCCCTCATTCCTAATTCAATCATTTTTATAACTTGATCACAACAAATGTCTCGATTTGCAAAAAGCAAACAGTAGTCTGGCCATATGAAGAGTAAAGAAGTGTAAAAATCTATGAGATCTACTTCTTCTTCCTTTGGCATTGTTAGTAAAAGGTACGAGGTGGTGAGTGATTGAAGGTATGGTGGTCCAATAGAGAGGGTCAAAGGTGTTTTCAGAGTCTGAGATAATAACAGAAAAGATGAACTGAACAGTGTATACCTAGAAGGAGAACAGGATGAGAAAAGATGAAGACTGTTTGAGGAATCGATAGGATTTTCGGGTTGGCAGATGAACAGTTGACTTTAAGGTATTGCATACAGCAAATATCTCATCTTCTCTTCAGCTTGTTCAGTGTAAATGGAAAATGGATACTAGTTAGAAATGTGAACATATCACACAGTTCTAACTATATTCTAATATAACTGCATTCAGGTGTAGCAAAACACAGTTATGTTCTCTGTTCAACTATACCTGAACATAACTTCACCGGTGGGGTAGATATATTGCAATTTTCGTGGATAAAAAGTCCAAAGAGGTCAGAACGATTTTCTGAAGTAGAGACGGTAGAAACAGCAGGTGAATGGTATGCTATGTAGTAAGAAATATCTTAGCAGAGTTCAAAAAGAGCAGCTTCAAGATGACTTCTCTTAACAAGGAATGTGACACACACACACACACACACACACACACACACACACACACACACACACACACAAAATCATTCTCCTATTGGAAGAAATCGCGAAGAACGTGATTTGGAAGTGAAAGGAATGACTATGTTTAATGTAACAGTAACATTGGGTTGGGTCCGTCTTTGGATGTCATTAGCTGATGCACATATCGTTTAAGTTGGCATTTATGCTGCGAATGTTTGTGAAATACATGTGAAAGAGTTCAAGCGAATGTGGAAGAATTACCTAGGCTGACGGCCAGACTGTAGAGTTCATGTTCTGATATATCTCTGAAGATGAGGAAGGCTCTACATTCCGCCTTAAGTTCCAATTTAATAACAGTTAAAACTCTAAGGTGAAAGGAATTATTTTAGAGTAGACAAAATTCAATTTCGAACCAAGGTTCTTCCTTTTGTTTTCGAAATTTCATATTGATGATCACATCATCTATTAGGGGAAAGCTTATGAAAGGTATTTATTTCTGGGAAATTCCCATGTTACTCCTCTTAAAAACTGTTATTTTTACTGCTATTTTTGCCTGTTTTCGTTTAGGAGTGTCTCTTATTTTAAAAACATTGGCTTTTCACTCAAGGATCCTTAGGCCATCATAAGTGTATGCTAAAGGTAAATATATGCAGACTAATACAGGAAGAAATTTTGAACATACCTTATTTGGATGTTAAGATGTCTTCATTCTCCATACTTCTGCTGTTAGGCTGTTTAAAAAAAAAGGGGGGGGAATTGAGGTAAGGTGGGAAAATTAATTAGAAAACACGTTTTTTTTTTAAAAATATATATATTATTCTATTAAAGGACGCTTTTTTGGGGAAGGGGAAGAGTTTTATGGGAAAACAGGGCCGGGGAGAGCGTTACGGGGTGCGAGTCGTTAACGCCCTAATGCCCTAAGGATTCTTGAGTGATAAGGGACACCCCTAAACGAAAATAGGCAAAAATATCCGTAAAAATAATAGCTTTATGAATGATTCAAATTACATACTCTTTTATCTCATCTTTTTTGTTTTCCTCTGAATTTGCATTCCTTTAATCTCCAAAAGAGTTCGCCATTAAGAAAAACTTTAAAATGATTATTTTATCAGAGATACAAAAGTTTTCCTGTGTCAAATGCATGCATCCTGGAAATTCTTGGTCTCCCCTATTCACCCATATTCAAACTTTCATTGACCAAATTCTTCACTTCGGTAAAACGATTACCCTGTGTGCTGAATTAATCATGCAGCATATTTTATCTAATATATGATATTTTAGATTGTCGTATGTTTATAATTTAAAAGACATTTTATGCACTAAAATGTTTTGCCAGTTTTGAAACACCGAAACGAAAGTTGAGAGAGGATAACTCTGTTAATAAATTTGAATATGCACTTCGCATTTGACATGAGAAAAGTCTAATTCATAAATGCTGGTGTTCAGTTTACATCAAAAATTGTTCGCATTACCGCAATAATTTTGAAAGAATTGCTGATCCAACCTTATACTTTGCGTAAGCTATAATAGTTTCTCTAAATTAATCTCATAACGGAGATTGATAATAATAATAATTTTTTTTATCGATTGATAAAATATTTATACATACAATAGACATCTTGAGTGACATTGCAACTTATAATTTTACAGAATTCAGCACAAAGTGCTACATTTCCTACATTGGATTTCAATTAAAATTTTTAATAATACTTTTTTGCCTCAATATTATGTATTTACAACACATGTTTTCCTAATATTAACAATAAAGATTATACAGAATTTTTGAATATAAAATATACAGAAATACTTTTACAGAATTTAGCTCAAAATGCTTTATTTTCTACATTGATTTCAACTAAAATTTTTAATAGTATTTTTTTGTCTTTATATTATGTATTTACAACACATGTTCTTCTAATGTTAACAATGAAGATTATTCAGAATTTTTTGTATAATAATTTTTTTTGTTTATATAATTTTTTAATTATAAGGATAATTTATTACATTATTTTTTCATGATACATAAGAGTATTATATTAATGATATTATTACATAACACTCAGTATCTTCTTTATTGTTGTATATTTTTCTAACTGTTTTATTACATAATCTGCTTCTTTGGTTATAAGGATTACGTGTGGTTGAGTGAGGCGAGTTAATCCCACCTACTTCGAAGCTTGGGTTAGTTTTTGTGAAGAGAGTGGGATTTAGGCTTCACGATTTATGTTGTTGCTACTGTTTATGTATGGGGTGTAGGCATTAGACGCTGGTGATTTGTGATGTGTATATTAGTGTTAATGGTATATTAACTTTGTTGGTATATTTCCCAGAGTTAGTGTTGTAATGTTCTGTAATTATCTACGTGTTTTAAATTTCTTGGTAGGTTGTTGAGTTGCTTTGGTATGTGATGTGATCTCATAAAAGAACCGTATGAATTGTTGAAGGGTGTAGGGATGAGGAGAGTTGTTGTGGGTCGTGTTATACGATATGCGTCTGTTGTTTAGATAGATGATGTTGAAGTAATTCCTTGTTAATATCATGTAGTGTTTCAGGTTTTTAATGCTCAGAATTCTGTGTATCGTCATGTGCTTGTCGTATATTGGTTATTGCGTGCAAGGTGTCCAGATCACTGTTGACAGATTTTCCTGTGTAATGTTTCTAATTTTGTTAGTTTGCTGTTTGATGTGTTTGCATAGACGGTTATTCAGTATCCGAGTAGGGATTCGCAGATACCGTGATATAGGAGTTTTTTTTTATGTTGGATGGAATAATGTCTTTTACTTGGAAGAGTTTTGCTGCGATGATCCGGAGTTTGGTGTGTAGGTGTTCTATGTTTTGTCCATTTAAGGTGGAAATCTATATAGAGACTGAGGTATTTTGCATGTGTTACAGGTTTGATTTCGGAACATTGGCAGGTATTTTTGTTGTTAATGCAGCGGTAGTTGTGACAGTGTATCGATAGTGATGCGGGGCGTATGATTCTTCAGTTGTGTATTATCAACATCTATGTTTTGATGCTGTTGACTAGAACTGCGTTTAGGTGGAAGTATGTTGTGATTTCATTTAGGTGTTGTTGTGCTTTGCAGAGAGCCGTGTTGATATCTGTGTGAATTGCTAGTAGTGCAGTGTCATCAGCGTACTGAAATATTTGACTTCTTATGGATATGTTATGAACATGGTTAATGTATATGTTGACTAGAGTGGGTGATAATATGGCACCTTGAGGTACACCGTGTTTTATTTGTATATTCCGTCTGTGGTATGTATCTATTTTTGTTAATTGTGTTTTGTTTGAAAGTTAGTTCTTGAACCATGTGTGCAGTGTTCCTCTTATACTTATTGAGTATAGTTTGGTGAGTAGTATGTCATGTTCTAGTTTATCAAATGCTTTGGTTAGGTCCAGCAGTATAAGGACGGCGTACTGGTTTTGTCGAGAGCTTTGTTTATTGTATCGGCGATGTCTTCTATTAAAGTAATGACGCTTTTTGTTTTCTGAAAGCCGTATTGGTTTTGTGAGATGATGTTGTACTTCTGTAAATAGTTCTGTCATCTGGTGTGTGTGTTATTTTTTCTAGAATTTTTGAGATGACTGGTAGTGTAGCTATTGGTCTGTAGATCTAAGTATAGTTTCTTTTGCCGTGTTTGTATATTGGCCTTATGACTGCAGTTTTTAGTGGAATAATGCAGTGTCGAATATTATGTTCAGGAGTTTCAAAAGTATTGGATTTATTTGATCAAAGTGTGTTATAAGGTATTTGTGTCTTATTTTGTCTATTCCTGCAGTGGTCTTTGGTTTAGTTGTAGGAGTGCTTCTTTCAGTTCCTGTTTTGTTATGGGTGGAAAATACATCTTTTGTTGTTGACTTTGTGTGGGCAGGTTTTTGTTGATCGTTGGTAGTTTGTCTTTTTTGAGTTGTGTGATGTTGTTTGTGAAAGTATGTTGAATGAGTCTGCTAGTTCCTCTTGGTTTGTGTCCTGACCGAAGCTTTTTGCAATAAAACTTTGTGCTGAAGTTTTCTTTTTTCGAGTTACTAATTCGATGAGTGTAGCCCATGTTTGCTTAATGTTGTCGTTATATTCCATGACTTTTTGGAAGTAGTAGCGTCTTTTTGCTCTACGAATTTTTGTTGTTCGTTGATTTTTTGTGTTTTTGTATAAGGTTTGTAAATGTGTGTTGCTGGGTGACTTTTTAAGTTTTTTCCATAGATTTTCTTTTACAGTAATAGTATTTAGTATGTCGTCATTCATCCATGGATTGTTGTCTGTTTGTCACCTCGTTTGTGTAGGCGTTGTTGTTTTTCTTTATATTTCTGTGAACTTTAGTTCTAAATTCTCGGGTCATGTTACAGGATCATTTATTTTAAGTAGGGAATTCCAGTCTGCATTTTTTACATGGTTATCGACAATGCTCTTTAGTATGATCGAGTTTTTGACGACTTTTGTTGTGGTGGGAGGGGCGGAGTAGGTAAAGTAATAAAACGGAGTTGAGACAAAGTAGTGATATGCAATTTTGACATTATTTACTGATGATGTACATGTATGGATGGGAGCCTGGATGTTGATATGATCAATGCATGATTGTGTTAGTGAGTTATTGAGTATTTCGTCTCTTGTTGGGGAGTTAATGGTAGGGTCTATGTTGTACTGACTTAGTATATCAAGATATGTGTTAGTGGTTGAGGAAGCGTGGTCAAGAATGTTTATGTTAATGTCGCCTATTAGGATGAGACTGTGTGTTGTACGGGGTTCGAATGCCGCTTAACCATGTTTCTAACTCGTGAAGAAAGCTGAGTGGATTATTATTTGAGGGTCTGTATATTGTGTTTATTGTGCATTTAATACTATTGTGGCTTCCAAATTTAGTGTGTCCGCATGTTCGAAATGAGTTTGTGTTTCGGTTACATTGTATTTTTCTTTGATGAATGCCACAATGCCACCTCCTCTTTTGTTTGGTCTGCATAAGTTGTAGGTTTAGTAATTATTTATGTTGTATGCGTAAATTTCTGTGTCGTTTATTGCAACTTCGGTCAGTATTAGCGCATCTATGTTTATCATGGTATAATTGAGCTGCGTTATCAATGTAAGCCAGTGTTTTGTCATACTTCTTATGTTTGTGTGCACGATAGTGAAGTTGGTATTGGTGAAAATGTTGTCTAACCATCTCTTCAAAGAGTCAAAGACCTTGAAGTTCATGTCGTCTGACTGGATATGTTCGCTAAGTTTTACTCCATTATATAGTTTTTAATTGATTTCTCATCTTATTCTTAAGGATGTAAAAAGTTAGTGTTTTACTAATAATATGAAGAGCCAAATAGTTTCTATATACGGCAATGAAACAATATGGGATGTAATATCCCTTTACTTTAATAATTTTACGTCGCGGAATTGAAGTCTTTGGCTGTTCATATTATTAGTAATTTATTAGGACACCTTCTTGACAATTCTTATAGTAGGGTATGTAAGTTCTGTTCGCTACAAACTTGGTGTTATCTAGGTCTAGCTACTCACTGCTGAGACCCCAATGACGACGGAAACTGGTGTGGGGGGGGTGTATCTGGCTTTGAGAGGCTCCGCTTGAAGGTAGGATTTTGCCTGTCTCTGAGTGGGGCCACCGCTGAGATTATGGCTCTGCTTAGTGGAGGGATGAGCTTGCCACTGGGTAGAGCCAATGCTGAGAAGTTCTCCTCGGTGACAGGGTGAGCCTGTCACTGAGTGGAACAATACCGATTTGGGCGATCTTTCGGGATCGTCTTATTTTCAGAGCCCGCTTAACCTATGCATAAAGGTTGAAACCGGTCTGGGTAGTGACCTTCTCTCATAATGTAGAACAGTTATACAGCTCGTAGGAGCTGGGTTTCACATTATGGGTAAATACCAAGAATAGTGATCAGACCTTGCTCCACCCTTACTATGAGTTGCACCACCAAATGAGTTATGTGTTGCACTATCCAGATATTTGCTTACGCTTGGACTCGCCGAACTTTATGTAGTTTCTATATTCGGCATGAAACTCTTTGAGTTTCTTATTCGGATATGAAACAATATGGGATGTAATATCCCTTAACTTAAATAAGTTAGTGTTTTATATTGGTAGACTGTGTAAGTCGTATTCACTTGTAATTATGTATACTCGAGTGTTTTCATTCTTTCTCATAAACATCTGTGAATTCTTAGTCCACAGGAACTTGGACTAAGAATTCACAGATATTTATGAGAAAATAAAAGTTTTCAAAAATCTTTTATTTATAATCACAGATTTTTGAAATATGGATTCCAGTGTTTTGTTATATAGATTGGTGTTGGGAGTTTCTTATCAGTTAGGATCGTTGTTGTCAGCCTTGTTTTCTTACTTGCTGCAAGAATGGAGTCTCAGTCTTCTGTTAGTAAAACGAGCAATGATTGATTGGTGGCGGTCTCTCTTTGTTTTTTGTGGGCCTCGTTTAATAGAGGTGATATCTGTGGTTGCGATTTGAATTCCAATTTTTCTGCCGATCAGTTGCATTATGTTGCTTAAGTCTTCTGTATTTTCTATCGCTATTCCCTCAATTTGAAGTTCTTTTTTCTTTCTTTTTGTAGCATGTGCTCCATTTTCGCGCTGGAGCATTTCTTGCGTTTCTATCGTTACCGTTAATTTTGTCTTTATTTCTCTCACGGTTCCTAACATTTCTTCAGTGGACTTGTTATTGAACTGTATGTAACGTTCATACTCCTCAAATTTTTTGTTGATTTGTTCCATGTGTGTATTTAGCAAGTCTTTTACCATGAGTTTAAATGAATCAAATTTATCTGTAATTTTAGGATCAGGAAGCGGATTATCTTGATGTGCGCCATTATTTTTCTTTGGTGTCTGGTCTTTGTTCTTCATTTTCTCACGGCACTGTTGACATTCCCATTCTGTCCGTTTCACGGCTCCTTTTGCTTTCCACGTGCTTTCTGAGATCCCTGAACAGTGGAAGTGTTGTTTTGTGTTACATCCGGAACAATGCGGCCCGTCCCCTTCATCGCTTAATGGCTTATTGCACTTGTTACAGCTCATTGTCATTGACCTTCGCTGTCTCGTTGACCTTTAGCCTTTCTTCCCGTTAGCGACTATAGTGCGACTTTTAAAATGGCGACGTCCTTTGTTCTTCATTGGCTGGTTACTACAGTACACTCTATGAACTTCGAACACTGAAAATTTGAATATTACTTATCCGATTTTGGTGATTTGAACGTCGCTGTCTGCAGCGTGACTAGTAGAATTAAATAGCACCACTTTCAAATTAAAAATTTGAGTTAAATAATACTTTAAATTTATAAAACCAGAAGCAGCGATACAGCGTACGTGCATCTATCTGCCTACACAGCGGCCTAATAATAATAATAATAATAATAATAATAATAATAATAATAATAATAATAATGGTGGTGGTGGTGATACTCTATAACAGTGTTTCTCAACCTGTGGTCCACAGGAAAACTTAAATTAATTAAATAAATATATATTTTTTACTTATCCAAACAAATTAAAATTGAATAAGTAAGTAAAAATGATTGAAATCAATAATTTATTGCTTCCACCTTCCCTTGCTGTTTTGTCAGATTTGAAGTGAACATGTATTACCACATTTCAACCAATTACTTGTTGTTTATTGATTTTTATTACTAAAGGATTTCCTCCTTCAATCAAGGCTCAGTTTACCTTCAGAAGTGCTAAATGATACTTGGACAAAGTGTGATGTGAGTTAATCCCAGTATTTATATATTTATATATTTTTCCGAAACGTTTATTCCGAAATATTTTTAATAATGGAAAAGTGGCTTAGAACTAGGACTTTGAAAAGAAGATCAAATGAAACAGGCGATGCTAACCCTAATTGTGATACACATGTTGTAACGACGAGTAAATCTGATACCATTAAAGTAGAAGAAACAAGCAGTTGAAAGAAAAAAATACAGTAGGAAATATTTGATATTCGGGTTTGCTTGGTGTGGAGATGAAAGTGAACAGAAATCTCAATGTGTTTTATGATATGAAGTGTTGTCGAACGAGTGCATGAAACCGATATTTAGAAACTAAACATTGTGATATGAAAAATAAGAATATTTAAAAAATATCAATTTCTGCGACGCTTAGCGATATTAAATCATGGGAAAGATGTAGTTTCGGCCATGGGATATTAATAGTAAGGCACTGAAAGCATTGAGTCGCTTGGAAAGACTGCTGATGGAAGGTAGAAAAGTGAGTAAAGTGAGAGAGATGAATCAGATCAAGCGGGATGTGATGGGGAAGAGCAGGAGAGGAGAGTAAGACAGGAGAGATTTTAGAGGTGGTTATGAATGAGGAAGTGAGTGGTATGAGTATAGAAAATGAGCGAATGGGTGTGCAAGAGGAGCAGGGAAACTGGGAGGCTCAGGGTGGACAGGGATACAAATCGTGGAAAGGTGGATGCTCCGAGAGGAGGTGAGAATATGTGCAGAGAGGAAAGGAATGGGATGACCTGGGATCAAGAGGAAACAGTTGGAATTGAAAAGGTTTTAAAATGAATAAGCAGAAAGGGAAATGGCCCCAGTCGAGCATAGAGAGATCATATCGAGTGGATGGTATCAGTGGAACTAGCTGTAGATCCAGAAATGAGCTGTTGTGTTTGTATACAAATGTTAGAAATATAAGAAACAAGGCAGATGAAATGGTTGCATTAGTTGCGTCTGTTCACCCAACGATTATCGGAATAACTGAGACATGGTTGGAAGAGGACGACATTCTGGCAGGAATAGAGATGGAAGGGTATAATGTGTTTGGTGAGGATAGAAGAGGTAAAAAAAGGGAGAGGAGTGCAATTAATGATAGAGATAGAGTTATGTTCTTACAAAGTAGAGATGCAAGAGGGAAATAGTGCCAGAGGTTTTGAGGCAGTATGGTGTGAGATAGAGGTCAGTGGAATCAAATATCTGGTTGGATGTTATTATAGACCAGATAATCAAATGTAGATGGCGGTGATAATTAATTGTATAATCAAATTAGCCAAGCAAATAAAAAAAGGGTGATGATCATTATGGGTGATTTTAATTATGGCAATATAGACTGGAATGATGAGATAGCAACTGGAAGTAAAGAAAATGAGTTTATTGAGTTTTTAATGGATATGGCATGCGAGGATTCAGCATCTTGGATTTGGTGATCTCATCAGAGGATGTAATTATAAATGAGGTGTCAAATCATCCACCAATTGACGAGAGTGACCATGAGGTGATTACCTGGGTGGTTGCCAGCAGTGTGAGGACCTCTGTGAGAAAAGGGTATATGTGGAACTACAAGAGGTGGGTGATTATGAAGAGCTCAGGAGACAGCTTGCCAGTGTAACATAGAATGAGGAGTTAGCTGGAAAAGAGATCAATGCAGCTTGGGGGATTTTCAAAAACTATCTAGTAGATGCAATGTCTAAATGTATTCCAAGGGTGAGAAGGTTAAATAAGGTAGGTATGAGATGGATGAATAAAGAGATTAAGCATGCGATATGGAGAAAAAGGGCATTGTGGAGGCAGCATAAGAGAAGTGTGAATAACCAATTTCATGAGGTCTACAAAGACCAGGCAAGGAGGGTGACTTGGTTGGTGAGAGTAGCTAAAGAGAGGTATGAACAGCAGTTAGCTAATGAAGCCAAAAGGAATCCTAGGGAGCTCTTTCGATGTGTAGCCAGCAAAAGAAAGCATGATTAGGGGAGGATGACAATGAAAAGAGAAAATGGAATAAAGACAACTGTTGCAGAATGTGTGGTGGAGATACTTAATTAGCAGTTGATAAAGGTCTTTCAATCTTGTGAATGTGACCACATGGAGAGATTGAGAGCAGTAGATGATGGGGAGGAGAGACTGACTGTAAGTGAGCAAGAGGTGTATGGGGAGTTGAGTCAACTAGATGTTAATATGGCTGTGGGACTTGATAATATATCACCACACATTCTGAAGTAATGTGCCAGGCATTTGACACCTGCCTTGACATATTTTTTAATACGAGTCTTGCACTTGGTCGGGTTCCTAAGGTGTGGAAGGAGGACAAAATTCTGCCACTTCATAAAGGAGGTGATCGAACACAAGCATCAAATTATAGGCCTATCTGTGTGTCAGGTGTTGTGGTTAAGTTGCTAGAGAAGCTTGTGAGAACTAGGATCCAGAGTTGGGTTGACAACAATGGTATTATCTTTGATGGACAGCATGGATTTGCTAAAGGGAGGTCATGTTTTAGTAATCTACTTACTTATTACAATGAAGTGACTGCTTTCTTGGACAGAGAAGAGGGATACACAGTAATATACTTGGATTTCGCAAAGGCTTTTGATAAAGTACCTCATGACAAATTGATAGTCAAATTAGAGCCAATGGGGTTGGATATTACATTAGTGCATTGAATTGAAGACTGGCTATCTGATAGGTATCAACAAGCTGTGTATGGGGGAGCGATATCCAGGAAAAGGAAAGTCACTAGTGGAATGTCTCGGGGGGGTCTGTTTTAGGGCCATTACTGTTTAATTTGTATATTAATAACATAAGTAAAGATTTGGATGCAGATATTCAGTTGTTTGTAGATGATGCAAAGTTGGGACGAACCATGAAGTGTAGTGAAGATGTTGCGGCCTTCCAAGAAGACTTGAAGAAATTGAGTGATTGGGCACGGAAATGGGGATGTAAGTTCAATGTTGCAAAATGTAAGGTTTTAAAATTTAGAAAACAAAAATTGGATGCAGAATTTATGCTTGGTGAGGATATATTGTTGGAGGTTGATGAAATAAGAGATCTAGGGGTGATAGTGGATAAAGATCTGAAATTTAGGGGCCACATAACCAAAATTGTGAAGACTACACAAAGGCTTCTGGGAATGATGCTGAGGACACCAGGTGACGTGTAGAAGTGGGGAGATTCTTGTTCCTTTGTATAAGGCTTTGATTAGGCCACACATGGATTATTGTGCCCAGATTTGGTCACCTGGTTTTCAGATGGGTGAAGAGATGCTGGAAAAGATCCAAAGGCGACTGACTAAGGTAGTTTCTGACTTATGGAATGTCGAATATGAGGAAAGATTGAGAAGATGCAATTTGCAGAGTCTGGTGGACAGAAGGAAGAGGGGAGATATGAAAGAGACCTACAAGTTCGTAAGAGGTTGTTATAGGATCGATGCTCGAGAAGTTCTAGAGAAAATAGTATGAGATCGGGGGTGGGGGGAACCAGTGAGAGGCAGGTTTTTCTCATGCAGAGTTGTAAATGATTGGAATGCCTTGCTTGCGAGCGTGGTGTCTGCAGGAAGTTTGAATGTGTTCAAGGCACGGTATGATTAGCTGTGTGTGTGTGTGTGATAAAAGGACCTCCTAGATGAGTCTTTGACTCCATGAGGGTAATAATAATAATAATAATAATAATAATAATAATAATAATAATAATAATAATAATAATAATAATAATTACTTAAATTAAGGGGATATTAAATCCCACATAGTTTTAAAACCGAATAAGAAATCTGAACTTCCCCCACCTTCGCAACGAGTCGTCCGGTATTGTACTACGTACTAGGATCACTTGCATTGGCTGACGCTAGTGTCGTCGATACTTTATAGTTTACTATATTCGGCAAGAAACTCTCTGATTTCAATCTTTGAGTTTCTTATTCGGTTTTAAAACTATGTGGGATTTAATATCCCCTTAATTTAAGTAATGTTTTCATTGCCGAAATGAAGCTTATTAGCTCTTTATACTTAAGTATAATAATAATAATAATAATCCTATCTCTTAAGTGTGCGCATAGCGAAAACAGGGAAACCTCATTTTATCCGGGAAAATTTACTACTTCCAGCTATAAAAGATGTGGTAAAACTATGTTTGAGAACATGTTACTAAAAGATGTTGATTTGACTCCTCTTTCAATGACAGTGTAGGTTGCACAATTAATGATATGGCAGGTGACGTAGAATCTCAGTTAATCGAAAGAGTCAGGAAGAGCCCTTATTATGCATTACAAATAGACAAGACTACTGATGTTACAAGTGATGCGCAATTAATATGCTATGTAAGATATGCGCATGATAACAACATTCATAATGATATTCTGTTTTGTATAATTTTGCATTCCCGAACAACTGGAGAAGAAATATTTCACACTCTCAATAATTACATAATGCACAAAGGTATCCAGTGGGAAAAAATGCATGGGCTTCTGTTCGGATGGATCTCGCGTCCTTACATGCAGGCATAGTTGGGGATTGTTTCTATGGTCAAGGAAATAAGTTTTATTGTTTGTAAATGAACGTAATTCTAATTTTGCACCAGTTCATGTGATGCAAAAATTATCTTTTGTTGATTCTGAGTTCTGTAAAGAGTTTGATACCACGTCAAGAATCAAACAGAATTTCAAACATATTTTCCGAATAAATTTTATGCGAAATTCCTGTGGGTTCGAGATCTATTTCAGGCATATAGTCACGAGAACGACCTTTCGTTAGCTAAAAAAGAATAGTTAATTGAGCTTTCAAGAGACAGTGGGCTTAAAGTGCAATTCCGTGATCTTGGTTTGGCTCGATTCTGGATCTTTCCTTCAGCGGGAAGTGAATTTACTGAATTATCTGAAGAAGCACTGAAATCGTCATGCAGTTTTCTATGATCTATTTTTGTGAGAAAGGATTTTTATCGCTTCTTCAAATAAAAAAAAAATATATATATATAGTAATCGTCTTAGTGCATGCGCCGATCTTCGACTGAAGTTGACCAATAGTCAGCCAGATATCCAGCAACTCTGCAAGGGCCAAGAAGCTCAACCATCTCATTAAAAGTAAGTAATAACATAATTATATCGTGTTATTTATTTGGACTAGTTTTCGATTATTTTCGTTAAGGGTTTTGGAATTAATCTATTTCCAAAATGGAATTAAATCGGGGATGAAACGAAAGTTACTCAATGCGATGTCACGGTGAGGCTCAGCTTTGCTCGCGAGGAGGATAGCTGCCCGCGTCCCGTTTAGCGAAGTTCCGTATCTAGTACAGTTGCTTGCCAGAATATGCTGCCGAGCACACGAAATCCATCGCATGCAGACAACAACATCCGTACGGTCATGAATTGTACAGAAACACACATCACAACGTAACGAATACAAGCAACACACAGGACGGATATAAATAAAAGCACTACATGATTAATGAATCTAGCAAATTTACAATGACCACTGCTGTGCTTCTGGATAAAACAGGACGGATATAATTAAAACCACCATCATAACACAATTAGTACCAATCACATGCGTACGGTATATATGGCATACGGTCGCTGACCGGAAAATGGGTCCGACCATGTGGATGGCACTTTGCGACTGACATCGTGGGTTGGACTATTTATAGATATCGGGTAGGACCTCACATAAGAGGATATCTTAATTTTTTTTGGTGGTCATGGAAAACTCGTCAGGGAAATAATGAGATTCGTATAGGGCCGAAAATGTGTGTGCTTGCGCGCGCGTGTGCGTGTGTGCGTGCGTGCGTGCGTGCGTGTGTGCGTGCGTGTGTGCGTGCGTGTGTGTAGGTGTGTGTAAATGGAGGCATTAATGGCTTTGGGATGTTCTAAGTGAGACTTTTGGGTATATGTTTAGACAGGACAAGGGATGTCATCCACGATGGAATCCTTGGATGACAAGTTCGTATTCAGTATTATGATAAATGGAGTAAGATAAGAACAACATTTTTCCCTCTTCTCACAACGCACTTAGCGAATGGAATAGTTTACATAAGGCAGGTCAAATCAGAGAGTGCATGAAGATAAAGTTGTTTCACCTGCCCATACTTCATGAGTATGGGCAGATGAAAGGGGATAACATAAAATATAAAAGTTGCTGTTGGTAGATGAATGGGGATTAAAGATAAACGTCATTGTGGGCAGATGAATGAAGGTATCAGCGGGAAAGCCCTGACATTTCCCATTCATTTGCCCATGGTACCAACGGCGCCAAAAAAAGTTGTAGGGTGAGCTTAATGAGTGTGGGTCGATGATTGGGGATAACATATAAAATATGAAAGTTGCAAGTTGCTGTTATTCTTCTATTATGAAGGTATTTTATGTTATTCTTCTGCTGTGGGCAGAAGAATGGGAGAATGGGAGTTTCAGTGGGATACCGCTGTAATACCCATTCATTTGACAAAGCAAATCGGAAACTGATACCTTTTTATTTGTTTAATAAAAATTAAAATTTTGTTTAGTGATGATACACTTTTAATCGTTTACTTCCAACTCAATTAATTATGTTTTCATATATATTCAAAAAAAATCAGCTAACGCCTGTTTGTTCCCATATAGGGAGTAGGCGGGCCGTTTACCCTGTCTAACGTTTGGAGACTGAGTGGACAGGTCAATCTCCGCTGGTAGCCAATCACAGATTGGCCCAAGGCTATCACTGATTCATCGGTACGCAGTGAAGGAGGCGGCAAGCTAGTGCCGTCATCTCGTGGTCCCTAACCCTAACACAATATTTTTAATGTCTGAAAATAGTGTGGGTTCGACGGTCGATTTTCTTGAGTTTACGGGACGAAAAACCCGAGTTTCCGGTAGAAAAACCCCGCTAGTCCATGCCAGAGATCGACTAAATCGGGAACCGGTCGAAAAAATGCTTTTAGATTTATTATGTTATAAAAGGCACAGTTTTTCCAAAATGTTGGTAATCCCCACATGCATTAAAAAATTAGATAACTTAGTGGTCCGTAGAACTTTTTAGACATTTCGCTGGTCTTTGGGCTTAGAAAGGTTGAGAAACGCTGCTCTATAACATCGGTTCCCAACCGATGGTATGCGTACCCCTGGGCTACGTGCTAGGCTGTTCAGGAGTACACGAAAAATAATCAGTAATGGCGGAAAAACATGTAACGTAAACAAAATGCAAAACCTTTAGTTATGGAACAATAAATGTTAAGTTTGAGTCACCGTAATGGAGACACTTCAAAACTAGCTCACCTTAGCGAATGATGAATGGTGAAGGCGCGGCTATGAAGCCCTCCCTGTAACCATTCTTCTACCAATCATTACGCACAGTTCATGCATCACTTTCTGTCACCCATCCTCCTTTCCAGAACAATCACTTGTTACTAAGAAGTGACCTTTGCGATAACGAATCTTCCACTGGCTTCCATTTTCGACGATCCTAGATCTTCTCCAAAAATATAAAGACATCCGTAGTCAGACTGTTTGATCAGTTCAGTTATTGACTGAGTATAAGTGCGTTGTCTTTAACTGTGATTCTTTTCAAGTATTTTTTTTAATTTAATGTTTAACGCAGATCCTTTCAATGAAGAATTCTTCAAAGAAGCTAAACTATCTATCAATGAAAAAGAGCAGTTAATCGAACTTTCAACCGATTCTTCTTTAAATCCTGATTTTAAAACGAAAGCATCTTATTACCTCCTGGGTAGATGTCAGTGAGGTATACGAACAGCTCAGTGAAATGGCACTGAAACATCTCTTGCATTTACCAATACTTAACTAGTGGAGAGCTTTACCTTCTTGCACCTTCATAAAAAATAACTACCCCAACAAGCTTAATGCAAGTCCGGATTTAAGACCGTGTTGCATCTTTTGAGCCTGATTCCAAGAAACAAAATGCATCAGAGCAAGCTCAACGATCTCACCAACAATGTTTCAATCGGCTAGTGATCTATATACCAATTATTACAGACTTTTCGAATAACACAAATAAATATTATTAATAATAATAAATCAAAAGTTTGTTAAATACTTGATCATCATTATCAATATTTAACACGATGCTATACTTATTTCTGTTACGAATATTGTAAAATTAAATCTGTAGTTTGTACTTTTAGTGTAGTAATTTTCCTTTCCTAACTCATTACCTCATTTCCACTATTTTACGTTAAGATAGGCACTGAACAAAAGTGTCGGTATTTAGAAACAGCTAATTTAAAAACAAGGGGTACAATTTATCGAAATGAGTTTAAAAGAATACACAAGTGAAAAAAGGTCTGAAAACCAGAGCTCTATAAGAAAAGACTGGAAGAAAGCAAACATAAAAAAAAGAAAGTTGTGAAATAGTTTCATAGACCAACACCATAAAAAAGGTTTTAGAAAGCGTATATACTGTATATGATTTTGAAAAAACCCACCGGAATCTGCAATAACAGAACAAACACATGGATGAAACGAATTTTGTATTCGTAACAAAATATTACTTAACTTGAGTTGAAAGTGTTACGTAATAAATCGACAGCTCCAGCAAGATATTTGGGAACTATACTCAGTGATCATCAAGCTGACGGCACATCTCAGAATATTTCGACAGCAGAAATGCAGCATTAAATGAAGTTGGTCATATTGAAATATATGAACTTCATAAATGACCGCATAGAACTACCCACATTAAAAGCCTTACATATATCTAAGGTAAACAGCTCCTCTTAGATACAAATGCTATGAAAAAAACAGTTACATCTAAAAATTAAAATGAAATAAGTCAGTTCTTATACATTAAAGCTTATATCATTACAATGAAGCTTGGTTGCAAAGAACAATAGCAAAATCCGAAGATGAAGCAATCGGCACCATGGATAATCTGGTTGGAACAAAAAGTCAACAAACTTTGAGCTGATCTGAGCAACTTAAAGAATCTTAAAGAAGGACGGCTGAAAATAATAATATCAAAAGCAAATTCCTAAATACGATTGATCAGCAAAACAATTGAGACGAACCAAATCAAAGAATTATTGCGACTGTACAAAAAATTAAAAGATATGAAGCATTAACCAAATAATATGTGCAAATATTCAATTTCGACTGAACCGCCGTCACTTCTTTCACTCTCCACAGAGAAATTAAAATGCAAACAATCATTCGCCTGAAAAAGAAGAACCACGCAAATTTTATAATTCAATCTGGAACAATCCTATTGAACATAATAAAAATGCCTCGCGGATTAAGAAAAGAGAATCAAAAATGAAACAGAAACAAATGCAAAATGTCGTTATTACTGAAAAAATGGTCAGTGAACAAGATAGAAAATTAAAATACTGGAGTGCACCAAGCAAAGAACGAATTATATGGACTGTGTTCATCATGACGGTTATTTTCTTGATCAAAAATTAGTAAATAATAATATTTGGTTTACCGATCAAGTGTTGATCAATTTTATTAACTGAACCAACTAGTTTCGCCACACTTATCTGTTGGCATCTTCAGGGCACTTACATATAGATTTAAACAATCTCACAATTATGCTTAACTGCAAAACTGACAAAACTTTCATTCACGTCCGATACTATTTTATTTGAAATTATTCTTGTCAGTTTTGCAGTTACGCATAATTGTGAGATTGTTTAAATCTATATGCAAGTGGCCTGAAGATGCCAACAAATAAGTGTGGCGAAACTAGTTCGTTCAGTTAATAAGATTGATCAATATTTCATCGGTAAACCAAATATTATTATTTACGAGTATATGGACTGTGGTTAAAGCATCTAACAAGTCTACACGGTCAAATGACAGAACAATTTAGTTGTTGCAATCACGTTCAGTTGAAGACGGGATTATACACTGACGTACATTTATCTTCATGAAAGATAATAATAAGGGTTCGGATCCAAGTAGCTATTGTCAAATAAATCTGCCTACCAACTGTGCTTCATCTGATCACTGTTGCGTAATCATAGCAAACTCTATATACCACTTCTTATCAGATAATTACATTTATTAGATTAAAAAGGGCAATTTTAATAAATCTAGCGGAAGAAAAGACTAAATCCTTATTGATAAAATGATCCACAGAAATTCATAAAGACGAAAAACGAACTTAAACATCGCATGAATAGACCAGAAGAAACATGCAACTCCCTCCCACACTTTGGGAATTAGCAAAGTGATATGTTCATTTCTGGCTTCTGCTATGCAATCATGGAAAAATACTTTAATAGTCAGTAATGAACAATTCGGAGATATTAGCTTTAAACGTGGAATTTTCCAAGACGATTCCTTGTCACCATTGCTATTCAACATTTCTTTGATACCTTTGTTTATGATTCTGAAGAAAACGAATCTTCGATATAAAATTCCTAAATATAATATTAAAACTTCCCATCTGCTGTATATGGATGACTTGAAGATATATGGAAAATCGACCTAGCAAATATACTCTTTACTGAACATAGTTCGTATTTTCATTCTGGATATCAAAATGGAATTTGTTTGTGATAAATGCACAATTTTATCTATTAACAGAGGAAAACTTATTGATGCTACTAATTTTAATTTTCACCGGGTTAGAGATCTAAAAGCAATTTCGGCTAACGAACACCATAAATGTGTTGGATCAATGGCAGCCAGTGATATTCGCCACAAAACATTTAAGCAGCAAGCAACAGCAGAATACACCAAAAGTGTCAGAAACATTCATTTTAGAAATTATGGACTTTACAACCGTGTTATAAAAAACTATTTTAATTTCCCGACGTTTCGATCTTCATCTAGAGTATATACAAATATACACGGACAAGCTGAGTTACATTACACACAATAAGCTAAAGAAACAATGATTTAATGACGTTCACGTGTTATTCTACTGACATAACCTCTAGTGGAAAAAACTTACAACTTAATTATTTAGAAACTACATCAAAGCTCAATTCTATTTAACATACCATGAGAAAAACATTATTTTTTATATAGGCAGTCTTTTTTCAGTAACAGTGATGTCCTATTTTTATCATTACAATTGTTATTTTTGATTTAGGATTCTGGATTATATAGAATATTCTACCCACGGAACCTTGGGGAGAAAGGTTCCGTGGGTAGAATATGTGCCTTCCATATGCTTGGGATTTTTAGACCATCATTATTGTTCGGATTTGGGTGGCTGTTAAGAATCTCACAGGCTTCCTTAAATTTGCGTTAACACCATGTTTTAGTGTGATGTAAACAACTGGTGCTTTTCCAGTCAATTCTATGTAGTGTTCAGGACATGATCAGAAAGGTTAGCTTCACCATAGTTATTATATTTAATGTGTCGTTTATGTTCCTTTTGTCTGATAGGAATTGTGCGTCCTGTTTCCTCAATATATGGTATATTACAGGCAGGGCCGGTTCTAATATGTGTGCAGGGCGTGCGTGCACGCAGGAGGCCAAATCTCTAGGGCAACAGATGGAATAAATTTGATATAGCCTATAGTTAATTTAAAAATTTTGGCGATGAAATAGGAACGTAACATTGTTAAAACTTATAGCGGTGCTAACTTCGAAATATCTTCTTTGGGTTTCTTTCTATATCTCTTTAAAGACCTCACTCAATAAGGAATGTTCATTCAAGCGAAACCATAGTTTTGGCCTAGTTTTTTGCTACTAAAAATACATAATGGGGAAAAAATGGAAATACAATTTTTTGTTTTTTTTCTAATACCTGTTATAAAATATACCACCGTCTTTCAGATAGAGTTGACAGACAGACAAACGGACGGACAGATCGGAGTTTTTTTTTTTTTTTTTTTGGAATCTGTACAGAAAGGCTTAAATCAGTTTAGGTCATTACAAAATTTATTTATTCATTCAAAAAGAGAAAAATAATTTGTGCTTATTATTATTATTATTATTACCATTATTATTAATGTTTTTATTATATGTTTAGATATGTTGGATAGGAAAACTGAACGTCTGCCTGGTGCTTTTTATCGCAAAAGAAAGAATGAAAGTTTTAAAGAAAAGGGAAAATTGCAAGGCGATTCCTTGTCACTATTGCTATTCAACATTTCTTTGATACCTTTGTATATGATTCTGAAGAAAACAAATACGAACTGTGTTCAGTAAAGAGTCTATTTGCTAGGTCGATTTTCCATATAAAATTCCTAAATATAATATTAACACTTCCCATCTGCTGTATATGGATGACTTGAAGTTATATAGAAAATCGACCTAGCAAATAGACTCTTTACTGAACATAGTTCGTATTTTCATTCTGGATATCAAAATGGAATTTGTTTGTGATAAATGCACAATTTTATCTATTAACAGAGGAAAACTTATTGATGCCACTAATTTTAATTTTGACCTGGTGAGAGATCTAAAAGCAATTTTCGGCTATCGAACACAATAAACGAACATCTGAATTATGTAAAGTTAGACGAAGATAACTCAACAACATCAATCACTTCAGAACCTTTTCCAGAAAGTAAGGGCGAAATCAAAGTGGAATGTGAAAAATCAGATGAAAAGTTTGAATTTCGTTCAGAACTGTGCCAGGAGGAAGGGTCAACGCCGAACTTCTTTCACGTTCATTTGCTCAATTGTTATATGGAACGATATTCTGTCAACAATTGATGTCGTAAGCAAAATGTTGCAGTCTCCTGAATTTAATATAAATGAATCTCTTAATGTTTTGGGTGAACTCGTTAAATTTTTAAGGGAAGCTAGATTCTATGAAGCATTTAATACTTATAGTAAAGACGCAGATGTGTTAGCTAAAGAAGTAAACGTAATAACCGAATTTCCAGTTGTAGGGAACAGAACTAAAGTTCGCCACTTAGATTATGAAAGTCCAGATGTACTTGATGAAGAAATAAAAAATTCAAAAGAATTGTTCAGAATACAATTTTATCTAGTAACTGTTGATACTGCATTAAATTCCATTAAGGAAAGATTTGAAATTCTGAGTGAATGTAATAATGCATTTAAATTTCTTTGTGAATTCAGAGAAACGACCGTAGAAAAAATTAAAAAATATTGTGTTGATTTAGATGTTTCCCTTCAAATTAATAAAGATGGTGAATATTTTAAAGATATTGATGGTTTGAACTCCTCAATGAGCTGATAGCGGTGGCAGTGGCATTATAGAAACTGACCCATTAAAAAATTCGACATATATTGCAAACAAATAGCTTGATGTCATCATTTCCAAATCTATTTATAGCTTTGAGAATTTTCCTCACATTATCCGTTAGTGTAGCATCAGGTGAAAGGAGTTTTTCAAAACTCAAACTTATAAAAACATATTTAAGAACATCAATGACCCAAGGCAGGTTTTGTGATTTAGGATTGCTAGTAATAGAAAAGGATTTGTCTGAAAAATTAGAATTATCAAATGTTATTAATGAATTGGCAATTAAAAAAAGGAAGAAGAGCAATGTTCTGACGTAATGATTGCATCTGTTTGGGAAGTTGTACATTTTGCATCTGTTTGATATAATTTATACATTCATTGTATTTTTCTATTTTTATAAAATTAAACTAAATACCCTACAATATATAAAATATTTTATGAATTTTCCTTTGTCAATTAGGCTACATTATACTGTCATCAAAACTTACTAATAGTAATAAGTTTTAAAAGAGGTAAACCGTGAGTAGACATATCGGTACACAATAAATAACGGAAAAATAATTTCAATAATTTAATAATCATAATGATTTTGTTGTCAATACCATAATGTTCTAAAATTTTCCATAATGCCTCGTGCCATATTGAGTCAAAAGCTTTTTGAAGGTCTACAAAGTTGAGACAGATTATTTTGTTATGTTTTATGTATTTTTCGCTTAGTATATGTATTGTAAAAATATGGTCGATTGTATCTCTGGACTTCCAGAAACCCGCTTGTTCGTCTGATAGTTTGCTTCCTATTTTCTTGACAACAGTATTTTTAAGAGGATTTTGCTTGGATGACTAATAAGGCTTATTGTTTTATAGTTGCTACATTTGTTGCTGTTTCCCTTTTTAGGAATAAGTACAAGAACAGAAGTCCACCAATCAGAAGGCCAAGTCTCTGTATTCCATACATTCTGGAATAAGTTTAGCAAGGTGTCTATGATGATGTCACCTCCTTTGCCTATCAGTTCCATTGTAACACCATCAATTCCCGGTGATTTTCCTATTTTTGAGGAGCTAACTGCTGCAATGTTTTCTTCTTTTAATAGGTATCTCCTTCCTCCGAACCTCCTGGCAAAATTCCGTCCAAAATATCGTCAGTTAGTTGAGTGTCCTTTTGAAAAAGCTTGGCTGCGTAACATTTCCATCTAAGAACAATTTTCTGGTTATCCGTGATAGGAGTTCCATCTTCATCTTCTATGCTGCAATTAATTTCAGTAAAAGATTTGGTTAACTTATTGATAATTTGAAAAGCACTTTTAGAATTATTTTTATTTAAGTCCTCTTCTATATTTTTGCATCCCTCTAATATCCATTGGTTTCTAGAATGTTTGATTTCTTTTTAAATAATCTTAGTAATATTTTTATACTGCTCTCTATTATCACCGCTATTAATATGAGATTTCAAATATCTTCTTTTCGCATAGGTCCAAAATATTTTTGGTTATCCATGATTTATTAATTTTTCTTTTGTATCCAAGGATTTCTTCAGTTGTCTCAGTTACCTTTTGTAAGAAGTATTTGGTTTTAGATTCGATATTATTATATTTCGTGAAGCTTGTGTCGAAAATTGTTTTAGTTTGTATTTATATAGTATATTTATTTGGGGATCTTTTAATTTATCTAAATTATATCTTTTTACGAGTTGATTTTGTAGGTAATATTTCTCTCATTTTCATATTTACAGTTGTGATGACCATGTTGTGGTCGCTGCCAATATTTGCTCAGGAAATGATATGGTTCTTGCGAGGTTGATGGAGTTTAGAAATCTTGTACTTACAAGGATAAAGTCAATTTGGTTGTGTGTTTTATCATCACGGGAAGTCCATGTCCATCCTCTGGAAGGTTCGTGGGGAAATAGAGTGTTAGTAATGGTGAGTTCATTTTGTGAGGCAAACCTCTTTCGTTTTTCTCCCCATAGCCATTCGTCCGACAAATGGGAGATAATTCTTGCCATTTGGCATTTCAATCGCCCTGTACAATCAAAACGTATTTTCTGTTCGCTCCCGTACTTGTTACATTAAGTTGACCATAAACCTCCTCTACTTCGGAGTCCTTGTGGCCTGTGGTTTGTGCATAGACCGTATGATGGTGATATTGAGTGGTTTTCCTCTTAGGCCGACTAGAGCAATTCTGCTATTGATAGGATTGAATTCCATGACAGAATTACGTGATGATTTGTGTATCAAAAACCGACACATTCTTTACCGCTGCAGTCACATCCAGAGTAAAGAAGCAAATGTCCTTCATCTGTTGTTAGCCCTCCTGTTTTGGGCCATTGAATTTCACAAAGTCCCATAACAGTCCATTCATATCTTTTTCTTCGTGCTGTATCAATTTGAGTTGACCTGATTGTAGTAGAATTCTAATATTCCAAGTTCCGGTCATGAAATGGTTGCGTAATCTGAATCTGGATCCAGTTTGTTCATCTTTTTTTTGTCAGTGATAGAGGTGATGGTAGAGCCAGTTGCTAACTTTTCATTGCCACCCCTGGAGCTGCTACTAAATGACAACGCGGACCTTGTTGAACCGGGCGACGTCCGAGCCGGCATGGTGTACTGTGTTAAGTCCTTCACCATGAATGTCTAATGGGAAATAAATTAAGACAGATTCTTCTTATATAAATAATTAATTCACTGGAAATGTATAATTAGTAGGTCTGAGATATACTTCTGTATTATCATTATGTCAGCCCGCAAAACTAATTCAGCAACGATTTTGGAATCAAGGGTATCGAAAATCAATGTGTACCTGTAATACCATCACTGAATGGTATTTACACTATCATATTTATACCATTAATATGATAATATAAATGGTATTTACACTATCACAGTTATTAGTTTTTGGATGGTTCACCAAAATGGAATTATCATGTTTTCTTAAGCTTTATAAACACTATTCAGTATCTATTTATTAGAATTTTAAAAAAATTAGATTAAACTTGCCTTCAGCCTTTCTCTCAATATTTCAAAATACATCTTTATAATATTTATAAATTGGCCGTTTTAAGATTTTTCTCAAGTTGTCTATTATTTCATTAGATAACATTCCAGTTCAAAGTTTCGCCAGGAGGAATAATAGCAATACAAAATCTAACAGGTATGCTTTTTTATTTTCAGTTTTAAAACATGGTAAAATTACAATATTTTTGCAGAACCTTTTAAATGATGTTTCAGCAAAGATGACAACAATCATTATCATAATATATTTATATTCATATAATTAGAATATCTCTGTAAATTCGATGTAAACAAAACTTTGGATTCGTTTTTATTGCCAATGAAAGACCCAAATAGGTACAAATAACAGTTCATAATTATGACATTTTTCTCTTTAAATATAAATCCGTTTCTCTTTAGAATTCCATTTATTCCTTTTATAGATAGGATTCGCAACCTCGTTTGAATATCACATTGAAAATATTTTGGATCTGTTACTCAAAGAGATGAGGAAAAGAAAATTATTGTTCATATGGAGATTTTAATATGGAAGATGTTTCTGAATCTAGCAATATGTATCTGAATCTAGCAATATATGTATCTGAATCTAGCAATATGTATCTGAATCCAGCAATATGTATCTGAATCTACTAGAGAGTGAATAGATCTGATCTTACATTTCATAATACAATCAGAGGTATTAGTGTTGGACCATGACAATCACTTAAAATCTTTATGAAAAATTGATTATATGGCCTTCGAGGGAATATTAAGACAAACATAGAAATCATAATTCGAAATCATAAGCGATGAAATTTCAAAGAAAGCTAACTGCAAGATCAGGATAAGTGCACTGTACAAGAACACTGGAAGACATTGTTTAAAGGAATGACAGTAATGCAAAATGAGCAATATTCATGGATATATATCTTCCACAAATAATTATAATTTTAAATCTACATTTATGTACAGAAGTAAATTTCATAATAGTCAACTAATGAATAATCAATCTCTGGAAGAAATGCCGCATAGCAGAACGTTATTCAAAGAATGCAGGTCGGATAACAAATGATGCTATAACAGAAAATAGTTAATTGTATTGTTAATTAAAGATGGCAAAACAAACTATGAATGAGAATTATCGGAATTTATGAATAATCCGAAACACTTTTATAAACATGTAAAAAAGAATAAAGAATACAGAAATTAAATATAACTATCGAAATCCTTTGGATATTCAAATTTGCTCCAAGTGTGGAGCAATTTTGAATGCTCCAATTATGGCTCCATCAAAATTAAATTAGAATTCATACATCTATTTATAAAAGATGATTCGCTTGGTTATCCAAATGGTTAGCATATTCTTTCTCCAATCATTCCGTTTTCGATTCTGAGACGAGAGTGGATATACGTAGATCTGTTTAGGTAGTAGATGAATTTCATCGACAGTCGTGAGATTTCCACCCTGCTTACTATTAGGTAAAAAGTAAGAGTTCTATACTTAGTTTTGAAATCAAGATTATTTAACCTCATTCACTCGGCTGTACCAATACAAAATGCATTATAGAATTACAGCCCTTTTGGGTGGGATTTGCATAAGGAAAAAGAAGTTTGCCAAGATTGTCAGAGACATAAAGAAGAAGTACACTACAAATATATTATTACTATTATTATTATTCCTGACACCTCCAAGGAGTCCGAAGACTCATCGCTGGAGGACACCTACAACTGATACAACTGTCTCCACCACTACACCGAACCTCTACTACGAATCATCTACACCAACGCCATCTACCGCCCGCCTTCACCACAACTGGTATTCTATGTCTGTGAATTGCGTGTGTTCTAGGTCAAATATATCTGGGTCAAACAGGGCAAACTCTTCATGAGAAGAGATGATAAATCTAAAATATGCAGAACCAGATGCCAAGAACATTTGTGTAAACTCCAAGAAAACTGCGAGAGTAATAACTGACTCACAAACTGCAATGACAGATGTGAATAATAAATGTAATGTCACTTTTCATAAATGTGTAATAATATGTCATGATTCAGTACAATTAAGAAACTTTTTATCCTCAGATACTGCAAGTAATTTGAATATTTTGCATATAAGTATAAGAAGTATTGGAAATAAATTAGACCACACTGAATTACTACTAGATGATTTTAACTATCGGCTAGATGTTTTGCATCCAGCAGATAGTTAAATCATCAAAAATATGTTAACAGAAATCTGGGATAGGGACGACGAAATTGATTTGTACCATTTAAGCGGATTTAAAAATTATTCTCAATTTAAAAATTATAACAAATCTGGAGGTGTAATTATCTTTATTCGAAATTTCATATCTGCTAATAACATTACTAACATAAATATGGGAACAGGTGAAAATGTCAATTTATATTTAGAACATTATAATATATATAATTACTGAGGAAGTGATTGAAGAAATGGACGAAAAAAGAAAATGGAAGAATAATAACAACAGTATTGCCCAAGTCAGATATAAAGAGATCAATAAACAAGTAAAACTTCTGGCTTAAAAGACAAAGGAAGACTGGGTTAATCAGGTCTTCAAGGAAATAGAGGAAAATGATACAGCAAAGGATATGAGAAAGGTCTATCTATGAAGGCTTGAACTTGATTTTCAGAGAAAAAGAGACGAGCAAAAAGCTGTGCTTTGAAGGATGAAAGAAGAAAGATTTTGTTGGAAAAAAATGAAAAAATGATAAGGTAGAAGAAGTACGTAACAACACTCTATGGAGATGAAGATAATCTGGAATGTGATCAGATAGAGAATGATGATACCCCAGAAATTAAGTAATGGAAATCCGAAGCAGCCACTAAAATAATCAAGGATAGGAAAGTTCCGGGAGTGGATGGTTTTCAAAGAGAGCTGCTGAAGGCATTGGGAAAGGAAGGAATAAAACTTCTGTCCATCATCTTTAATAGAAGTCTGGAGGAGGATATAATACCTAAAGACTTCTAAGATCTATTTTTATTCCTATTCCCAGACTACATGAACGATTAATTGCAATAAGAATAGAAATATCAGCTTGATTAGCCATATTGCAAAAGTCCTAATCAACATAATATATAGAAGAATAGAACAGATGATAGCGAATTAAATGAAGAACAGTTTGGTTTCAGGAGAAACATGGGAAACAGGGAATAAAGGTATTGGGAAAGGAAGGAATAAAACGTCTGTCTATCATTTAATAGAAGTCTTTAAGAGAAATCTGGAATGTCCCTGGAGGTGGCATTACAACACTACGGATATTGGGAGAAAGGATGATCGATAAATGCAATAAAGATTTATATCTATGCTTTATAGATTACGAAAAAGCTTTCGATAATGGTAATCACTCTGTTTTAGTTTATATTTTGCATAAAATAGGAATAGATGAAGAAAATATCAGACGCTTGTTCAGAATATATAAAACTCAAGAAGCCAAAGGTTAGATTTGAAGGAAAGGATACTGAATGGATCCCCATAAGAAAGGGTGTGGGATGTCCCCACTTCTTTTTAATGTCTATACTGACTGAATGATGAGGGAGGCCTTGGAAGATCTGAAGGATGGAATAAAGATAAATGGACATCTGTTAAAGAATAGAAGATATGCACATGATATTGTACTTATGAGCGAAACAGAGAAAGGTTTGCAAAGAATTTTGAATAGACTGAACAGGATTGGAAATGAGAGTTATAAAATGAAAATAAACGTTCAGAAGACAAAAGTTATGAAGATTTCAAGGAAAGGAAATGATGGGATGGAAATCACTTTGAATGTAAAAAGTTTTGAATACCTTGGGAGTTGGACAACAGATGAAAATAGATCTATTTATGAAATTAAAAACAGAATTAAAAAGCCAAAGGCATTTTTCCAAATATACCACATATTAAGAAACAGAAATCTGAACAAACAGTTAAAAGTAAGAATCCTCAAGACAATGATCTAGAGCATGGGGACGTATGGATGTGAATCCTGGATGATCAATAAAGAGATGAGTGACGGATTAAATGCATTTTAAATGTTTTTCTTGAGAAAAATGTATTGTATTAGCTGGACTGAAAAGTGAGCAACGAAGAGGTTCCTAAAAGATTCAAGGTGAAAAGAGATTATATGGCTAGTATCCAAAAAATAAAAATAGCATTTGCAGGAAATTTGATGAGGGATTATTCTGGAGAGCTGCCCAGGTATTTCAGGGGATGGTGGAGGGAAGGAGAATAAGAGGATGACCCAGACTGCAATGGAAAGACAACATCAAAGACTGGACAGGTAAGCATCTTACAGAATCAAGAGTAGAGAGGCATGGAAGCGGACTGTTCATCAGTATATATATATATATATATATATATATATATATATATATATAAGGGCTGTATATAGATCGCATTGCTACACAGAGTCAAACTTTATATACGGACTAGAGTGTAGTCTAGATGAGATCGAATGTGACAATGTTCTCATAATTGAGGATATAAGTATTGACTTGGTGACGAATAGCGGCTCTACTCAAGATTATCTAGATCAGATTTACTTGCCATGCATAGATGTGAACAATATATTACTGTTTCCAGTTCAATGGTGGTAGAACGTCCCTATATCATGTTTCGGAGAACCCTTAGGGGAAACAAAATTCAAGCAGCAGTTCTGCGCCAACCTCTTCCAGATCACTTTGCAATTGGTATCAAAGTGCATTTGCAGGTACAATACAGAGATAGTATAACCGAAAACAGCCCCTACACAACAACTGATTCCAAAGTTTGGAAGGTAATTTGAGAACTTTCTCTTGGGAGGGGATAACGACGGAAACAAATATTGATATCTCGAATCATAAATTTATTGAAATATTAAAGAATGAAATACAACACTCAATTAAAGTTAAAATAATCTGCAAGATGAAAGAAACAAAGACCTGTATTACACAAGTGGGGACCAGACACTGCATAAAAATATACACTATATAAACGTTTAGATATACAATATATAAACGTTTTAAAAATACCCAAACAATCAATATTGTGAACATAATACTATTGAATTCTAATTCACTGTAAATTAAAAGGAAGTAAAAACGAATACCATAGAATTCTAATTCAGTGTAAATTAAAAGGAAGTAAAAACGAATACCATAGAAATGAATTTTTAAAATATCAAGGAAATTCCAAAAATCTATGGAAGTTTGTTAATAAATTAATCGGTAAAGATATACGCAAACAAACCCTTCCCACACTTAAAGATATAAATAAGAATAGAGAAGATGGGGATATAGGATTATCTGAAGAATTCAATAATCACTTTGCCATTGTAAGTGACACCATTCGGAAAAGCGCTAAAATCATCCCACAGAATTACACTTCCAAGAGAATTAATAACTCCATATATCCCCACTTGTGTAAACGAAATCAAAACTGATATAGTAGCCTAAAAAGAACCAAAACGTCGGTGATTATGTTAATACGATGGAATTAACATAATAATTGTGAAAGAATGCCAAATGTACATTGTGGACCCCATAATGTATATTTTTAACTTATCACTGATGACAGGCACGTTTGCTTCGGATTTTAAGAAGGCCTTAGTTGCACTTATTTACAAAAATAGAAACAAAAATAACTTGAAAAATTATAGACCGATATCCCTTCTACCGGTCTTTTCGAAAATATTCGAGAAATTGGCAAACATTAGACTCATGAAATTTTTGGACAAAGACAACTTCTTTTCAAAAAGTCAATTTGGGTTCAGGAAAAAAGGTTCAGACAAAAGTTTAGCACGGAACATGCTTTACTGAATTTCAGAAACACAGTTTATACCTCGCTAGATGAAAATAAACTAACATTAGCAGTACTTTTAGATAAACACAAAGCTTTTGACACTGCATCGCATGAAAATTTAATAAAAAAATTAGACGTTAGAGATATTTTAACCGGTTTAGGGCATTACGAGGAACTGTCCTAAACTGGTACAAAAAGCACTTGACTAATTGTAAAAATGAAAAACAGCTATAGCTTCTCCAAAAACAGTAGACTGTGGTGTACCCCCAAGGATCTGTCTTAGGACCAATTTTATTTAGTATTTATCTCCGCAATCTTAAACTAAACAGTAAAATAAATACTTTTGCAAATGATACAGTACTAATTTTCTCTACGGATATAGTCGAACAAATGCAAACCATAATGGATGCTGATAATTTAAAAGTAACAAATTGTCTCCAGTCAAATAACCTCAGTCAGAATGTCCCAAAAACTGAATATGTAAATTTTAATTTGCGAAATACAACAGGCAAAATGAACTTCACTGCACAATTAGTTTTGCATAGTGGAAATTGTAGGACAAATTCATATTGCAACTGTGAGGACATAGAAAAACTCATTGTAGTAATTTACTTTGGATAAAAATGTATAGTAATTTTAGCTGGAAACCGCATATCACCGACGTCGTAAATAAAGTTAGGATTATATTAAACAGACTTTACTACCTAAATAGATTCTTAAATTTAAATCTATTAAAAAGATTATATTCTGCGTGGATTCAAAGTACACGCCAATATGGTATTTTAAGTTATGGAAGATTTTATTGCACTACACTGAAACATCTTATTTCGACTTAGAATAAAGTAATTCAAATCTTAACTAGAAACAAATACACCGATACTGAAATGTGTAATAAATACACCATAATAAACATACTATCAGTTAGATATTTATACCCATATAGGTTACTGCTATTCATAACAAAACGAAAAGGAATGCTTAAATATTAAAGAAAATGCTTTGGGCCTAAAATATACAGTTCTGAAAGCATAAAAAGAAGTAATACACAAAAATTATACTTATTTATTATTATTATTATTATTATTATTATTATTATTATTATTAAGAGAGACCTGGAGGTCTCTCTTAATAATAATAAGACTCATCGAGGGAGGCCACATAATACACACACCAGCTATTATACTTATTCTTGAATTCATTCACACTGCTTGCACTCAGAACATACGATGGCAATCCATTACAATCATGCACCACCCTCTGAGAGAAAAATCTAGCCCTTACTCCCTTCTTGGCAGCCTTTATTTTCAGCTTCCAAGGATGCCCTCTCGTCCTTTCCCACCTTCCATAAATTGAAAAATCCCATCAATTGAATCCTGTATGCCCCTTTCAGCAGTTTGTAAGTCTCAATCATATCGCCCCTCTTTCTCCTGTTTGCTAGTGTCTGTAGTCTACAAATTCTCAATCTGTCTTCATGATCAGTATTCCACAATCCTGATATCATTTTTAACACTCGCCTTTGTACTCTCCCCAATATATCAGAGTCACAACGGAAACCACGAGACCAGACCTGCGCACAATAGTCCAAGTGAAGTCTTATCAAGGCCTTGTAAAGAGGAAAAATAACATACTTATCTTTACATGTGAACGTTCGTTTCAGCATTGCAATTATCTTTTAAGTTGTATTGGAAATCTTTGCCGCATGGCCCCTAAACTTCAACTTCCTCTCTATTAACACTCCAAGACCTCTAGCCTAATCCCACCAATATAATACGACATTGGATATCTAATTATGCCGAAGTGAATGACTTTACATTTACTGACATTGAACTGACACTCAGTTTCCCATGCATACAATTCCAGCCTATTCAAATCATTCTGCAAAGACTGCATATCAGCAGCATTCCTGATTACCCTACCTATCTTTGCATCACCAGCAAATAACTGTATGTCTTTTGTTAAATCCTCCCCAATATCATTAATGTACAGATTGAATAACAGTGGACCACACTGATCCTTCTGGTACACCACTTGTTACCTTACCTTGCAGACTCAGATCCCTCATATACCACTTTTTGATATCTATCAATCAGTCATCCTCTAATATTATATGACCCGAACCTATTTTCTCCAATTTCTGTCATGTTGTATTCTGTCAAAAGCCTTAACAAAATCCAAAAGTATCATGATGTATACATTTCCCTTGTCTAGGTCAATGGTAACATTGTTATAGAATGTGAGCAAGTTGCTAAAACATGACATTCCCTTAGTAAACCCATATTGTTCATTGCAAAGTAGAGATTCACTGTCAACCCATTTCTGAATGCAGGCCCTAACCAATTTTTTCCTGAAATCTTCACCACCACTCCAGAGATACTAATAGGTCGGTAGTTTGATACATCGGTCTTTGCAACCCCCTTATGCAATGGAATTACCATACATTCCTTCCATTCCGGTGGAATGTTCCCTGTATCGAGACTCATATTAAACATCCTGGTCAAAGGAATGATCAATTCAGCTGAACACTCTTTTACCACACCTGCTGATATTCCATCAGTCCCTATTGCTGAATTCGTATTTAATTTGTGCAACAGCTCTAATACCTCGGCCCCACACACCTGCGTTTCTTCATCTAGTGAAGAGGTAACAGTGAACTCAATGTTGTGTTCACCAGGTTGATATCTTTAACGAAATGGGCACTCATTAACTGAACAACGTCTTTTGCATCTGTAACTCTCACGCCATCTGGATTTAGAGGAGTTATTCTTTCATATTCATTCTTTCTTTTACTTGCAGCATATCGATAGAATTCTTGTGGGTTGTCTTTAGCACGCAGAGCCAGTTTCGTTTCATAATCAGACTTTGTTGCTTTCCGTACAACAGTTGTGACTATTCTAGCCTGCTGCTTATAGCGTTCATAACGGATGTCATCCTTATGCAAACTGTATTCCTTCCACATCGTCCTTTTCTTATGAATCTCATGCTTAATAAGATCACGCATCCATTTGATTTCTACTCTATTTATTCTTCGAACTCTAGGGACACATTCTGATATCGCATCATTTAAGTATTGTTTAAATGCTTCCCATTCACTGTCGATATTCTTTCCATCCAGCAACCGATCCCATTCCACTGAACTCCTCAGTTGGTCATAATTCCCTTCTTTGTAGTTCAACATGCCTAGTCTGAATGGAACATTCATAAACTTAATCACTTCCCAAGTGAGTACTACATGATCACTGTCACCAACTGGATGCAAAATAGTTACGTCTTTAACTGAAACGACCTCTGACACTATATTTAGCGCCAAAAATATTCAACACATAAATACAAAGTTAATAACGGAAACACTCACGTAAAACGATTATTTAATAATATAATTTTCGCCTGTGTATCTCAGTCATCTTCAGTACATTTTAAGCTCAAAATAAACAGTAACTGTAAATTCCAAAAAAAGTGCCACCTAAGCAGCTAGTGTAAGATAACTAAAAAGGTCAAAAAATTTCATAACAAAAAAAACTAAATAAATGAAATAAAATAAATAAATAAATAAATAAATAATAAATAAAAAATATATATACAATAAAAAGTTACGAAAGATTAGCTGATTTATAAAGTACTATCTCCCATAAAGAGGATAGACATAAACCTTCACTCTCCTTTAAGTTAGGAGAGTGAAGTAAAGTTTCACATGTTTTCTTATAAAGCCGTTCCATGAGGAACCGACTTTTTTGAAGGACTCTTGTCTTTTTTCATTGAGCTGTATGTCTAGTGATGACGACATGCTCTGCAAGTCCAGATTGTTTAGGTTCAAGGTATTCAATATAAGATTGGTGTTCTTCTATTCGAATAGAGGCAGATCTTCCGGTTTGTCCGAAATAAGATAATCCACAAGAGCAAGGGATCTGGTAGACACCTGTATAATTAAGAACACCAATCTTATATTGAATACCTTGAACCTGAACAGTCTGTACTTGCAGAGCATGCCATCATCATTAGACATACCGTTCATTGGAAAAAGACAAGAGTCCTTGACAGAAGTCGGTACCTCGTGGAACGGCTTTATAAAGAAACATGTGAAACGTTACTTCACTCTCCTAACTTAAACAGATTCGAAGGTTTACGTCTATCCTCTTTATGGGCGATAGTACTTTATAAATCAATTAATCTTTCCTAACTTTTTATTGCATATATAAGTTTTCATTTTTTCATTTTTTCTTTTTATTTTTTATTATTATTATTTTTTTATTAGGAATTTTTTTTTACCTTTTTAGTTATCTTACACTAGCTACTTAGGCGGCGCTTTTTGGAATTGAGAGTTATTTGTTAATTTGAGCTTAATGTACTGAAGATGCCTGTGACACACAGGCGAAAATTATACTGTTATATAATATTTTTACGTGAGTTTTTCCGTTATTAATTTTGTATTTATATGTCTGCTCACGGTATTCCTTTACTAAAAATATATATTCAACACACTATTTTTAACCATACGAAACGAAACTGACCCAAACGAATAGAAAATTCGAATAAAAGTATATTTATGTTCACACAGAAATCATAATTTATGTTAAATATAATTGTATAAATGATTGGTTTTTGCATTATTAAAAAGATCAGTTTCAAGTGGAAAATATAAAAATTTTAAATACTAGTTAATTACTTTGTTTTATTTTGTTCCTTGTTAATATTATGCATCTTTCTCTGTACATATTAACATGTTTCCTGTGATTTTATTATCTTATTATATTATAATAAATAATATGTATATTTTATTAATATACATATGTGTTTATTATGATAATGTATTACATAACTTTTTGTAATTTTATGCATATCTCTCTCTGCTTACACATGATTACAAAAATTGTGTGCTAGAATATGAACTTTGAAAAAAAAAATCTATCTAAAAAAGTAGAAGAGGAAATCCTGCTGGTGAGGCATGATTACCTTATGTAACATACATATAAATTGGTGTTTATCAAGTTTAATAAATCTCTAGTTGAATATATTCAAGAAATTCCTGAGCTCGGCAATCCACATTTAATTATTCACCAAATCACTGCAATGTGAACAAAGTAAAAGAAAAAATAATTAGGAACCATATACAGATATCATTCATACAGAACACTTGTGGAAGTAGAGCATAGTTTTCAAAAAACAATCAGTTATATAAGTCTGTTTATTATCAAGGCACGCCAAAATGCACTATAATACACTAATTTAATGGATATCATGCGATAATTTTGATTTCGATAAAGACTATGGTAATGTTCCACATCAGAATTATCTGCTGACTAAAATGTTTAAACACCTATTAATTATTACTGGACGAGATAGATAGAAAACTGATTACCAGATTATCGACAGGAAGCAATGATTACAAGGTGGGCGTCATGGCGACTACTGTAGTCATACAGAACATACTTTCCATATACCGATCAATGGGAATTTTGGACCATTCTTCTTTTGGCATATAATGAGGTCCTGGACTGTAGTGGAGCGTACGTCCCGTGAACTCACCAGACGCTCCAGTTCATCAAACAGATATTCATTAGAAACTCGCTCAGGGCTCTCTAGAGGCCAGTTAACTGTGGTGAGTTCATGTCCACAAACCACGTAGTTACAGCAGCAAACTTTTGACGCAGTGCATTGCCTTGTTGAATGAGACATTGCATTGTCCAGAATGTTCAGATATCTCTTGAAGTTAAATGTGCGTGACACAATAAACAGAGGTCCAATACCAAACCAGGAAAACAGGACAATACCATCAAACCCAACCTCCCAATTTTATCGTTGGCGTTTATCGGGCATCTGCACCCACCCACACCCGTCCTTCCGCTCGATAGATGGTGTATCGTGATTCATCGGTCTATAACAGCTTTCAGGCTTCTACATCCACCGTACATGCTCTTTTCGTCACGAAGAACGACGCTGTATGTTGCTTAGGGTAATGTGCAGCTTGTATATTGCGATCCTACCATGGAAATCCATGTTGTAAGCATCTGTTCTGAATGTCGTTTTGGAGATTCATATTCCAGTCAATGTCCGGAACTCTTCATTCAACGTATCGGCCGACGAATGGTGGTTTTTACAGATTATCATTCATAGCATTCTAAGATGATGTTCTTTCAGTGCGGTGAGCGTTTCACTGCGGGTAGCATTTAAAACTGATTTCTGCGCTTCCATCTGCATAGGGTATCACTTATTGGTGACCTGCGATGGCCCAATATGCCAATGATTTAACCACTTTACCGGCCATTATGGATCAAATTCGCATCCTCATACTCTTCGTATCCATCATATATTTCAATCTAATATCAATGGTGTTACAATTTTAATACGCACTTCACATCCATTATAACTTTGACGTCTACAGACGTCTTGGCCAGTAGCTTAAAAATAAAAATTATAATAACGACGACTGTCTTTTAGTCATGCAAGAATTACTTAGTTTTTAAATTTTGAAACTTAGTTCAAACTTCGATTTTGAATTCTTTCTGTATTAAAATAATGTAAAAAATTATATTGTAAAATCGGGAAAGATAAAACCGGATTTATTTTATCCTTCCTCTTGAATTAATAATCTCGAATATTACTCATCAGAGCCTCCGTAGCTCAGACGATATAGACGAAGCCTTTTGGTCGGAAAGACCTGGATTCGATTTCCTTTTCATGAAGTGAAGAATCTTTATCTTTAGACTAAAGGTGAGTTAGTCGGGTTTTCTCACGCTAAAAGTTGGGATTTTTGTTCCTCAGAACAGGCAAACCAACCCAGTGAATACACACTGATTTACAGTCCTGAATACTTACAACAATATGTAGAAGAGATAGGATCCTAACTACATATCCTTAAGCCCTTGGTTGACCATAAGTTTCATCATGATAGTCAACCTCCTGGATAAGAGACGGCACGGAAGACGTTCGAACAGGAATATTGCTCATCACGATGAGCAGCAAATTATAGTCAAATAAATAAATACACTAAAGGTTTAAAGCGAATATTTTTAAAGCAAAAAAAAAATCCATGAGATCAGGAATGCATTCTTCATCATTTTCAAGAAATCATTGAGATTAAGAATTATTGCTTCTGAGTTTTCTACTGAAATTTGCAATCAGTGGAATTTTCAACTGATTTCCACTAATGTTTAGAAATCGTTGAACACAGTGTAGTTAAGAACTAGCGACTATTTCAGGAAATTTTAGTGAGATTATGAAATAAAGATATACGGTCCAATTTTCAAATCTGTGCGTTTAGAAATCAGTTTCCCAGAATTAAAAAGTAAACCTGCATAGCTGCGCAAGAGATAACTAAATTTGTACCTGTTTAAAAAGGGCCTAAAAACAGTTCATCTAGTCGGCGAATAAAATCGAACTTATAACTATCTCTTTTCTGGAATCTAACACCATAAAAAGGGAATTAGAAGATAAGAATCTGTCATATCAAATTCTTATAACATATATTAAGGTGCCTCACCCATAACGTACTCCTTCCCAATAGTCTGATTTAATATTAGCCAATAATAATCAGAATGCTCAATAAAATATCTCTGAAATATTTCTGTACTTAAGAAGATAATAATCTAAACAAAACAGAAAAGATTGATCGGACTAGAAGATTCTTGTTATATAATGTTTCCCCTTTTCTCCATCAGTTCTTCTGACACAACAATTGGGCAACATTTCTGAAAAGTAACTTTAGATTAAGTCAGATATATCTCAGTTTATTGTTAATTTAAAAGACAAAGCTATGTCTGGAAAAATTTTAAAAATTTAAAAACTTTTAATCTAACTTTATTTCTTTTCTTCTGGCCTATATATCAAAATTCTTTTTAAAATATGAGAATAGTTTGTTTAAATATGTTTCTTTTGTCTTTGTTTAACAGCAACTATAACAAAGGAAAAACCACAAAACTTACTCTATATTTTAAAAGAGGAAACGAACCTCCTAAACTTATTTCAGCTCAAACGGCAGTCTAGTCTTCTGGTCTTTTTCTGAGGCGAGGAGATCAGGAGATTATTGTTACATACTTTTTCCAATTTTTCTAAATCAGTTCTTGACCCGACGAATGGCAACACTATGATCTTAATTATTTAAAATTGCTTTCCAAATAGTATATTTTAGACAAGTAACTTGGAATTGATGCAGGAATATCTGAATTTAACTATTTTCTTCTCTCCAAAAATCAAAAATCTTATAAAATATCAGAATATTCTGTTTAATTTTTTTCTCTTTGTTTCATAGCCACTATAGAAACGGAAAAACCACAACCTACAGGCAAGTAGTACTCTATTTTTTATTATATGATAAACTATTGTATAAATAGAGAAATACTCTATTTTTATTATATTATATTTATTATAACACTACTTCTAAACTTGTTTTAGTTCAAACTGCATTCTAGTCTTCTAGTTCTTTGCTGAGTCATCTCCTTCCCTTCCTTACGTGATCCACAAATAGCAATTCTTTTCAGTTCAAAGATTTGTATCTATGGGCCAAGCGATTCCTGTTACGTAATCTTTTATTTTTTTTTCTAAATCAGTCCTCGTGACTCTACAATTGGAAACACTGTGATCTTGCCCTAATGCCCTAAAAATATATATACCCCTTTGAGTATTGATAGCCAATGTATTTAAATAGGGTCACTTCTTAACAAAAACAGGCTATAATAGCCGTAATTATAATTGTACTGTGATCTTAATAATTTAAAATTGCTTTCTATGTACTGTAGTATTTCTTGGACAAGTAATTTTTAATTGGGTCAGAAATCATTGAATGTAATTTTTCTCGTTTTCTCAAAAATCAGTTAAACCAAAAGAAAAGAAGAAAGAAAACTAATATTCGGTTTAATGTTTTTTTTTTCTTCTCTTTCTTCGACAGCCACTGCAGAAACGGAAGCACCACAGTCTTCAAGTAAGTTATATTCTATTTGTCATCCATTATATATGAAAACGTATTGTACACTAGACTTCATTAAATTGGTCATTTATATTTTGTTTTCACTACTAAGAGGAAATAAGACTTCTAAACTTGTTTCAACTGAAACTGTGGTCGCGTCTTCTTGTCCTTTGCTAAGGCATCTTCTGTCCTTCCCCACATGCTTCACAAATGTCTGTTCTTTTTAGTTCGAAGAGAACAGTTCGCATTGACCAGACGATTCCTATTATATATCAGTTTTTATCAATCGGTTCTTGTAATAAGACATTTGTAATAAGAATATTTCAGATGAGTACTTGGAATTCAGCGTGGGATATCTCAGTTTATTTTTTTTCTCATGATCTAAATATCACAAATAATTTTAAAATAGTATAATAATTTGTTGTAAAATTTGTATAATAATTTAAATGTTTTATTTTTTTTTCTTTTTGTTTAACAGCAAATGAAGAAAACGAAAAACCACAACTTCTTGGTAAGTAGTACTCAATGTTTTATTTGTTGTATATAAAAACTTATTGTAGAAGTTATTAAAAACCACCTGACCGGCCATTATGGATGAAATACGCATCATCATACGCTTCATATCCATCATATATTTCAATATAATATCAATGACATTATAATTTTAATATGCACTTCGCATCCATTATAAACTTGACGTCTATAGACCTCTTGGACGGTAGCGTAGTTAAAACTGCTTATTGATAATTTATTTCTTTGGTCCTTTGCCAACGCAACTTCTGCCGTTTCATTCATTCACTTCTCTTATATCCTAATTGTTCAATGGTAGCATTATTCTGAGATACGAGTTAGCCTTCTAACAGAATTTGTATTTTCTTAAAATTCACCTACTACCACTGGAATTCACATCTCGCCGTTTGTTACTTACATCTAACTTCATGATTCCTCTGAAATTGGCCAGAAACATCCGAAAAAACTTATTGTGGCCATTAGGTTTGCTTGTATATATGGAATTTCGCAAACCATGCTTAAGTGGTGTTTCTGACTTAACACAAATTCCATATTGTCTATATAAACTTTCACACCCTTAAAACGTCTGCCTAAAAGCATGAAAGTAAGCCTTTATCCAGCTCGTCCCAAAATATATGACAAGAGCTACGGATCAAACAAGCCTCCCACAGCTCTCATTTCCGTTATCTGAAACAGTATATTAAAGCTCAGAATCAGCCAAATGCTACAGTAATAGGGACCTCTACTAAATAATAATTAATTACAGAATATATTCTACAGAATGGAACTCCAGTTTCACATCAGCTTATCCGTGAATGAATAACAGCAAAAAAACAAACAAAAAAAAACTTGATACTATATTTCCATGGCTGATTTGGTATGGCATAGAGACTACCTTACGAAGCTATCATCTTTGAATACTTTTCTCTCTTCTGATTTTCATATCTTTGTAGTGGTAGCCAAGTGCATACATTTGCTCACACGCTTCCGCTTATACATTAATGACGTTCTCTCACTAATCTCAAATCTTATCCAGAGGTTTGATGATGATACGACACTGCATTCTTCTTCTTTATTCGACAACATTGGCAGTGCTCAAATAATGCTTCAAGATCTTTCTTAACCAGTGTCTTTAACACTGACCTCCTTCAGAAGGATTGAATTAGTCTAATCATCAAATTTATAGGAGAGTGAAGTAAGATCTTTCTTATGAGAAATAATACTGGATTGTGTTTGGATTGCATAGACGTCTACCACATGATCCTATTTTTCTTCTTGAGATAACTTACACAAGTAAACTTTTTTGGCACGTCATATGCATAAACTCCTCAGCTTTAAAAATTAGTATTCACATCCTTTCACGACACTGCTTCTTATCTGTATATCTCCTAATAATACATTTACTTCCCCTGTGTCTCTCTCTCTCTTGTACTCCCTGAAATCGTTTCATACAAATCCTTTCTGTGCTGTCTTTCTGTGTAGTTTCATGTTACTATTCCATGGAACTATCCTCAACCATTCTTCCACTTTTTTATATAAACAGGCACGCGGAAACATGAGCAGGAATATATCCATAAGTTCCACCAACGTCTTATTCTAATCATTCATTCATTAGAATCATCTATATCCACTGGAACATTGCAAGTTTGTTATAGTACCATTAATTAATTTTCATATGATGACACAGCGGCAGTAGGTCCATTTTACAGAAGGTACGGCACCATCTTGTTCTCCTCAAATTTTATCCGGGCTCAGAAGTGGCATAGCTTACGAATCAGGCCTATGGCTGGGTCAGTATTCGTGACTGTAATCCGTGTGTGTTCACGGGACGAGTTTGCCTGCTTGCGGGATGAAAACCCCAGATAAACTGGTCGAAAAAACCCTGCTGTCCACGCCCAAGACCGGCTTACTTGGCTATGGCTGAGGAAGATCCTTAAGCTCCTCACGGCGTCAACGGGAATCGAACCTAGGACACTCCTTCCCCAGGCATATGGTTACGAAGCGCAAAGCCAATAGGCTAACTGCGCGGACTGTTATAGTACAGTAAATTTAATACACACATACACACACACACATATATATATATATTTCTACTTTCTTTAAATGAAAAAGTATTACAAATACGCAGAAACTTAAAGAATCAACAGTAGCATCAGTATTTACTAAGCAGTCAGGCGAAGTGAAGCAATTAGTCTGCGTGTTAATTTAAAACCTCTGAAAATTACTGCGTTACGTTTAAACTAATTGTAAATATTATGTAAAAAAACCCAAGTTGATATAATAAGCGTTTTTCTTAGTTTATTGAATACATTACGCATCATTCTTGAGACAGTAACTAAAAATCGGAATATAATTGCAATGCAGGAAACTTTTGGTTAGACATTCCTAGTAAGTGGCGCTAATGATATTAGCGCCACTTACTAGGAATAATATTAATATTAATATTAGAAACCAATATTAATATTAATATTAGTTTTATATTAATATTAATATTACTTTATCCACATAATTGATACACAATGAAAACGAGATATCATTTAAACAAAAAATTTGACTGGTGATTCAGATTCTACCCAAGAATATAAGAATAGTCTGTCAGGTAGCGTCGTAAAACATGGACTGTTCCAAGTAATGCTGTTTTTTGTAGGTCACATGGGGGTCACTTTGATGTATAATTGCTGTAAATAGTTGGATAGCTTCTGTCAAGTTGCACAATGTGCACCCATAACTATTGGGATGATTTTGGTGCGCTTAAGCCACAGCCCGGCCAACTTCGATTGCCAGATCTCGATAATTAGTCATTTTTTCCCCAGTTCTTTGTTATTAAAGTTGTTATCACTAGGTACTGCAATATCAATAATTTAAACCCGTCGATGTTCGACAATTGTGACGTCCGGTCTACTGTGTTCCAAATGCCGATCAGTTTGCATTCTAAAGTCCCGGAGAATTTTTGCTGTTTCGTTTTCCAACATTGTCTCTATTTTATGCTACCACGAGTTACCAGAAGTAGGAAAGCCATATTTTTTGCATACATCCCAATGAATTATATTGGCCACTTCATCATGGCGGTATTTATAGTCAATTTGAGTTCTCTTGCTGCAGCACTGATTAGATGTTTAGAAAGATGCAGTCTCATCTTTCTGCTAGCATAATTTGCCGATCTGGTTGGCCGAGTAATTAGCGTTTCCGCTGTCCAGCCGAAAGGTTGCAGGTTCGAATCCCGCCATAGGCATGGATGTTCGTGATTGTCTGTGAAAGAACTAGTGGTAGTGATCGGCCGTAGATGGCGTTGTAGATGATGAAGATAGTTGAGGTTGGTGGAGACGGAGAGTTATAGAGTAGATGCCCTCTCTCAATGAGTCCTTGGACGCCCTTGAGGTGTCATTAATAGTAATCTACATGTGCTGTTATGATTGATGTTCATAATTTTTACTTTTATTGCATTCATTTGTAATGCCTGTTCTTGAGCTGCTTCTAAATCATTCTATTTCTTTTTTCATATGTCCATATTGTAGCCATTGCCACTTCTTGGTCACGTCAATTTTGTCCTCAGTATCTCGAAGAAATTGGGCATGCAAGGGTATATTTTTCCAGCGAGCTTGTCTGTTATTTTGTTGTTCCTTTTTGTAATCAGATTTATTTCCTGTTGCTTTTAGAAGGCCCTCTTGTGTAATTGCGTGAAGCATTTACTCAGAGCTATTGTCGGTGTAAGTTTTTACATTAATTTTTCTTCTTCCACAGTCTATCTCACTTGCAGCAGACCCCGTCCACCTATTCTCCTTGGTAGGTACAACCAGTCAACCGGTTGTTTTCGGACTATTTCGTGGATGTAATGCATGATGCGTAGTCATTAATTTTCTAATTTTGCGGTCCAGTTTTTCCAGGCCTTCTTTTGTAGAAACTATTATGCCAGCTATGCATAGGATCACTTGTATATCCCAAGAATTCATTGTTATAATTGTGTTAAATCCGTTTAGCTTTGTATTCAAAATATTTCTAACTCTTTTGGAGTATTCTGCTGTTGCTGCCTGTTGTTTACATTTCGAGTGGAGAATGTCACTGGCTTCTAATATTCCTAAATATTTATAGTATTCGTCAGTTGAAATTGCTTATATATATTTCTCTTGAGCAAAATCAAAATTGCTACTGTCATTAGTTTCTTCTCGTTTAATAGATAAAATTCCGCATTTAACTAAACAAAATTCCTTTTTGATGTGCTGAAAAAAGGCCCTGCTCCTTGGGATTTTTTTTTATTAAAATTTATGATTACAGATTTAAATTAAATGTGATACATACATTGCGTACATACAATCGATTACATATGATACATACATTACATATATTTGATTACATATGATACATAAATTACATTACGTGCATTTGATTCTAAATGATTCATACAATACATTACACTAAATGCATTTGATTACATATGATACATACATTGATTACATTTTTAAAAAAATTGGAATCTTTTTTATAAATATTATTAAAATTATGATTACATGTTTACAATGGTTTAATTCTGTTTTTTTTTTTTGTAAGAATAAAATTCGTACAGATTTTTCCTTTTTTTTCTGTATAATGTATTAACAACAACAACAACAACAACAACAACAACAACAACAACAACAACAACAACAACAACAACAACAACAACAACAATAATAATAATAATAATAATAATAATAATAATAATAATAATAATAATAATAATAATAATAATAATAATAATAATACAGCATTTATTCATTTAACAAAGTTATATATATTTACAATTTTGATTTTTCATATATTTAAGCACTGTAACTACAGTTCTTACATGTAATATAGTATATGAATTGTTCCCTCTTTTTTTTTCTTGATCTTGAAAGAAATGTAATTTCTTAACTTTCGTCCTCGAGCTTATCTGAAGACGACACCAGTTAGTTATTATTTATTCGTTTCTTTGCTGTGTTGAGAAGTAGGCTGATATTTAATAGGTTTGATTTCCACTACAGCCGTTGATGAGAAATTCGCCCACGCACTCACATGTAATCTCGTGCACGCACTCATACACACACGATAAATTTGAATGTCTTGACGCATAGCTGAACTGGAAAGGCTGAACTAATGTATTGTGTTTCATGAAGTTTGTATGGTATTTAGAGGGCGTGTTTCTTGTTCATAGTATGTCCTTAGAGCTCTTTTCAGGCTATTGTAGTTCGTAAGGTTCCTGTATTCAAAAGGTAATTTGTTTAACATGTCTGGGATGTAGAAGCTTCATGTGGCCTTTCTGTAGTGAATATTGTTTTATATGTGATATAATTAGTTGTCTGAGGTCTTATTATACGGAATATATTTCTGACTGTCCTGTAGTGGGCATCCAAATAATGTTTTAACAAAGCTGCATAGTGACATAAATGTTTTGCAGTCAGAGTTTTGTGTTCTGATATTGCAATGTTTATAAAGTCGTTATTGTCTCTTTGTTCCTACAATATTAGTTTTATCATTTGTACTGTAACGACATTAATATATGTAGTTTGTTGGGTGCACAGAAAGAATATTTTGATATGGCATATCTTAGTATATTTTGGCATAGTGGTTTGTATATTAGTGTTTTTAGGCGTGTGAGAAATGTCTTTTAAGCTGTAGAGTTTGCCACTTATTGTTCGAAGTTTGTTGTGTAGATGGTTTATGTGGCTATTCCAGTTCATATCTGCATCGAAGTAAATTCCAAGGTATCGTATTGTTTCAATACGATACCTTGGAATCGTATTGTTTCAATACGATACCTGAGTGATTGTAGTGGTTTTACTGTTCTGCGTGTATATTTATGTTGGAAAGTGGATGGTGGATGGTTATATATTTGTTATCAACTGGTCGAGTGAGTGGATTTTTGAATATCATTAATTTTGTCTTATCTGAGTTTAGGTGTATGGAGTTTTTGGTGAGCCAGTCTATCAGCAGATTTATTTATGTCTTGGGCTATGTTTGCGTTATTATGATAAGATATTATAGCTGTATCGTCTGCGTATTCGAAGATCTTACCTTTGAGAGGTAGCTGATTAATATCGTGCATACAATTCTTGAATAGAGTTGGGGAGAATATAGCACCCCGTGGCACTCCACAGGTTACTTGTAGCTCTCGGCTTCGGTTTGACCCGATACGTGTGATATACTTTCTATTTTGAAGGTAGTTTGAAATCCACGTGCGCAGAGGCCAATCTATTCCAACATGTCTCAGTTTTTCTAATAAGGTTGGATATGTGAATGTATCAAATGCTTTAGTTAGATCAATAAAGACTACCATTGTAATTTTGTTTTGTCTAAGGCGGTATTATATACGTCTGTAAAGTCTTTCAAGAGAGATGTGTTTTCCGGTACTTTTCTGAAAACCGTATTGTGTTTTGGGGATAATATATAAGTTCTCTGTATATGCGGTGAGTTTGTATACTACGATCTGCTCCATAATTTGATTGATAATTGGTAATGTTGCTGTGGGTCTGTAATTGATTATTAATTTTTTCCCCATGTTTGTATATGGGTGTGATCATGGCAGTCCGTAGCATACTTGCTATCTCTCCTGTTTTAAATATTTTCTTTATTAATTTTATTAATTGATTATTGCTTGATATCCTTAGGTTTTATTCCCTCAATTCCTGGGCCTTTGTTTGGTTTGATTTCATGTATTACACAGAGATTATCATTGGGTATTCGGTTGAGCATATTTCTTCGCGTTAAAGCCAGCAATTGAGTTCGTGCAAAAATTTTATCATGTTTAAGTTTGGTGGCCTGTAAATAGCATTTAGTATTATGGGATGCTGTCTATTGGTGGTATTAGTGATTTCGATGCAAAGAGTGTCAGCATGCTCAGACTGATAGATATTTTTTTTGCTATTAATTTATGTTCAATAAATATTAATATTCCACCCCTATTTTGTTTGGCAGCATGGTCTATCTTGTTAGAAGCATGGAATTTGGAAAGCAGTTGCTTCGTCATTTGTTATGGATACTTCTGTTAGTACCAGTATATCTATAACACCGTTGTAATACCTCAGATAAGCCTGTAAGAATAATCAATGTTTTTGGATACTTCTGATGTTAATATGCAAAATTGAGAGTCCTCTCACTTGTACTGTGTGTTGTTTCCATGCATCAAGTGAGTCAAAAGTACAATTGCTGATGAATTCTGGTGTACTTACCAGAATTCATCAGCAATCTTACTGACATGAATATCAGTAAGATTGATGAATGATGAATAAGAATGTCAATCTTACTAACATTTAAAATTATGATGGTTCACATTCATTTTTTCGTGTTGAGGTCTTCTTTTTGAACTAATGTGGAGTATTTTGTTTCACTCTGTTAGCTATGTATGTCTTCCGAGCTTTTCATTTGTGTAGACTTGTAAGATTGTGATTTCCTCAAAATATCTTGCCGTCTTTGATCCACAAAAATTAATAATTTTTTTCTGTTTTTGCTTTTCTTGCTTAGTACAACAGATTCTGATTGAATGGTGTTAAATACTCAGATAGAATGATTGGTGTATTGTCTTGCGATGCGTTTAAGTCCTTGACAACTGGTTTTTTCACTCTGCTGGGCATTCCTGAGATTGTCTCTTGCGGACTTGCTTGTCAGACAAACTATGACTGGTCCAGGTCGTAGCAAGCCTTGTATTTTATTCTTCCTGGGAATCTGATTTATTGTCTGAATATCATTATGCTGTAGAGGGATGTCAATTGCATGAACTAACTTTAAAACTACTTCTCTGAGATTTTCTGTGGATGCAGTTTCTGGAAGACCATTTATGACAAGATCTTCTTTATGTTGTTGTTCAGTTAGAAGTTCGTATTTTAGTTTTAGGGTATTAAGTTCTTGAAGGAGTTCTTCCATCAATTTGTTTTGCCTATCAGTTAGTACGTTAATGCTGAATTTAATGTTTTTTACTGTTTGTAAAACTTCTTCGACTTTTGAATTATTATGTTTAACAAACTCTTCATATTCGCTAAGTATTTTTTTCTTATTTCTTTATTCCGTTTATCAAAGAGTTCTTGGACAAGATCTATTAAGCTGGCTTTTATATTCTCCTAAAATCAACTATAATAATTTTTTTAACATTTTATTGTCTCAGATAAATTAGAAACATAGATACCATAATAATTATATATACACGTGTGTATATATATATATATATATATATATATATATATATATATATATATATATATATATAATATATATATATATATATATATATATATATATATATATATATATATATATATATATATATTTAAATTACATATTTAAATTATATGTGATACACAGATTGCGTACATACATACATTTGATTACATATGATACATACACTACCTGCATTTGATTCCATATGATTCGTACATTACTTTACATTACATACATTTGATTCCATTTTTTTTAAATACAATTCAAAAGATTTTAATGTTGAAATTAAAAATTCAAATAATTTTTTATTTTTAAAATTATGATTACATGTTCTGATATTACATATTAAAAACACACAATATTACATATTTGCAACAGGTATAATTCTTTTTTGTTTTCTTTTTTTAACAAGAAATTTGTCCAGATTTTTCTTTCTTTTCTTTTTTTGCAGTGTAATGTATTAATTTCTTTCTTTCAGAGGCATTTCTGATTTCTTCTTCAAAGCTTTGCAGAGTTTATCTGAAGAAGATAATAGATGGTGGTGGTTTCGTGGTTATGTTTTTATATTGGTCACAAGCCAGGTGTTGATTTTACTGTTTGTTGGTACAGGCTTGGAAGACTTCAACTGCCATTACACAGTTTAACGTTTATTTTCTGCATGTTGTTTTGATTTGGACAAGGTGTGTTTGTTTGTGTTCTTGTAGTGTGGTGTCTTTTGATAGGGGTTTGTCATAGATTTTGTGTGTGTGTGTGTGTGTGTGTGTGTGTGTGTGTGTGTGTGTGTGTGTGTGTGTGTGTGTGTGTGTGTGTGAGAGAGAGAGAGAGAGAGAGAGAGAGAGAGAGAAACAGAAATCTCACTAATTTTCATTCTCGCTATAATATTTATATAGCACCTGTTTCAGCTCTCTATATGTCCCTAAGTTTTTGTCGTGTAACAGCAGTTTGCTAATCATGTCAGGTATGTAGAGGTTTCGGGTCGCTTTGCCGTTTTGATTGTTGTACCTAAATCTTATGTGGTTTGTTGACTGTGGTCTTGTTATCTAATATATTTTTTTTCTGGTTACTCTATAGGTTAGGCTATAGTAATGTTTTAACATGACTGTGTGGCATAAGTGTTTCACCTTAAATATTTTGTGTTCTGTCCGTGCTGCTTGCATAAGTGTGGGTTGTTCCCAGAATACCAGTTTTGTCATTTTATCGTGCAACCATTGTAACCTGTTAAGTCTGTAGTCTGTGCAGAATGCATATGATGTGATTGCATTTCTTAAAATGTTTCCACATAATGCTTTATAGATTAGTATTTTTATGTGTGTTGATGCAATATCTTTTGATCGATATAGTTTACTTGCTATTATCCTGAGCTTGGTGTGTAGGTTGTTTGTATGGCTTTTCCAACTTTGATCAGCATCAAAGTGAAGTCTGAGATAGCATGTTGTTTTCACTTATGTGATGGTTTTGGTTATAGGTTAAACACTTTGTGTATTGGAGTACGAATGTCTGGTAGTGAGGTATTTAGTTTCTGTTGGCAAGGTTTTGGGATTTTGAATATCATTAGCTTTGTTTTTCAAGGGTTTATATATATGCCGTTTTCAGTTAACCAGTTAGTGATTTGATTGATGTCGTTTTGCATATTTGTGTAAGCGATATTTGCATTGTTGTGAATGGACACTATGGCTGTGTTGTCTGCCAACTAGAAGATTTCAATTCATAGGAGAAGATGGCTTATGTTGTATGTGTGTATGTTAAATGGAAGGGGAGATAGGATAGGTCCTTCCAGTACTCTACACGTTACCAGTACCACTTTGCGGTATGCTGATCCTATACGTTTGATCTGCTTCATGTTTTTCATCTATGCTTTGACTCATTGGAGTAGGCGACCTGCAATTCCGATATGCGTTAGTTTTGTTAACAAAGTTTTGTGTGTCAAATGCTTTTCTTAGGTCAATGAATATGACTAGTGTTATTCTGTTTTTATCCAATGCAGCATTTATTATGTCTGTGAAATCTCCCAGGAGTGTTCCTTTATTCCCTTGAAAGCCATATCGTGTATTGGGTATAAATCGAAAATTTTCAACGTATGTGGAGAGTTTGCTGTGCATGATACACTCCATGATTCACTTTGATTATAGACAACGTAGCAATGAGTCTGTAATTACCTGTACGTTTCTTTTTTTATGTTTGTGTATGGGTGTGAATAATGTAGGATTTAGTGTTTCAGGTGTGTTTCCTGTTTGGAAGAATTTAGTTAACAGTTTTTGTATAACTGGACATAGATTAGTTGAGTGTTTCTTGATGTCTTTTGGTTTGTCTTCTGCCTATCCCCGGTTTTGTTAGGATTGATGTGTTGAATTGCAAGTGATAGTTCTTCTTTTGTTACTGTAGAGAACTACATCGACTGGGATGCTCATGGACCTAGTGGAAAATGTTAGTAGTAGTAGGGCACTTTTCACAAGATCAAGATCATATTAAGATAAGGAATCGTGATGTTATTCGGTTGTTCATTTGATGACGTCATTGGTTGTGTGACATAATAAGTTTGGAACGTTTGGAATTTTTCTGGGGACCATCTGTGTGTGTGATGTCACATTGTTTGTTTTGTTTGCATATGGAATTATGAGTTATGATTAGAGATAAGATTCGTGTTCTGATTGGTGGGACATTTAGATCAAGATCAAGATCAAGATATGATGAGGTATCATGTTGCGAATGTTTGTTATTATCAGATGTAGATAAGTGATATCATTTGTTAGTTGTAAATAAGTGACATTATTGTTTTGAATGGAAAAGGGAGATATGTTATTCGATGAAGATTCGTGTCGTGATTGGTGGGACGCTTCTGACAAGATCAAGATCAAGATAAGATAAGGAATTGTGATGTGTATGTGTGTTGTTCTCAGATGAAAATAAGTGATGTAATTTCTTAGTTGTACCTAAGTGACTTAATTGTTATTTGTAAATAAGTGACGTTATTGTTTGAATGGAAAGGAAGATATTAGTGGATAAGAATTCGTGTCGTGATTGGTGGGATACTATGAACAAAATATGGGTAAGATGAATGGCAGGAAGCGACATCAGTGTCTTGGATGTGTATTGTTCTGAGTTATAGATAAGTACATGGTTTGTGTATGGCATTGTCAGTTATGGGAAGTGATAAGATAAATTTTGGAATGTTTAGAATTTCACTGGGCCCCCCTTCTCTCAGGGACATCACGTGGTGTTAGGTTCACGGTAAACATTGTGGGTGTATTTAGAGATAAGGAATCGTAACCTTATGTGTTTGGAATTTTCTGAGGAACATATGTCTCTCTGTGAAATCACATGGTGTTTTCGTTTGCCTAAGGAATTGTGCGCGATGTTTTTGAGATAAGATATCTTGGAATTTACCAAGAGTGACAAACATCTGTCATTGTCGTCATGTTTTGTCTTTGATTGTCTATAGTTGACTGTACTAAATTTCCAGTACAATTTGTTGTATTTGTTTCCTGTTAAAGGTAGGGAATTCTTACAGTAGAGTTGAGATGATGGCAGTGTTTAGGCTTTTCTGAATAATTTAATTATATGCTAGTATCCGTCAAACACACAAACACACACACATTAGATATGAAAAGTCGCTAATGTATCCATGATCATACTCTAATATGCACCCTATGATTATTCTAATGAAAAAAAAAATTCAGTATTAGAATTACACTTACCAATACATACGAGCAGTGATTATTGAAATTACAATTATCAATTTTTATGTTTAAGTTAAAAAAAATTAACTTACATTTCTTTCCAGAATGGGAATATCCTGGTACAATCTAGGTTTTCTGAATATTCCAAATTGTTGATTTTTAACATATATTCAGAGAACAGAACAAAACCACTAGTCTGAAAATGCAGTTGATTTTTTCATTATAGATTACTGGGACTAACATATATTCACAGCAAAAAATCACACAAAACATAGGAGTTAAAACATATTTCTGTAAATAACCAGAAAATATAGTTGACACATCGTTTAGTTTACCACCCTGTAATAGATGACATTCAAAAATTATAATTTCCTACATTTTTTCCCCACACTTCTGGACCTTCTCTGATTACCGACATCTTGGAAGAAAAGTAAACTGAGTGCTTACCTTTCTGTTAATCTCAATTATATCCAGTACTAGTCTGTAGTTTAGTCTGTTTGTATTAATTACATACTGTAGTATATAAGATGCAGTATTGTTCAAAAGGTATCATTTTCCCACAGTTGGATATTTCTCAAACACATACATATGATTAAGTGATTAGCCTTCACGTGATTGAGATGACACATATCCTAAAATTATTCATTCCTGATTAAGGATTCAATACAATCATTGTTTTCAAGTAGATGGCTTGTTTGTTTCTTTATATTTTGTGTAGGAAACTGGAATTTATTTGAATTGAATATTAGCTCTGTAATATATGCTTTGATAATTTCTATGTTACCTTTTATTTGACTATAATATTATTAACAAATTGTATTTACTGAACCTAACATACAGAAATTAAATAAAGTGAAAAAGACAGTATTTCTTTTCTTATTCTTCTGATTTAACATTTTTACTGATGCCATTGTGTGATTTTCCACTGGTGCTTACATATTATTCATGTGATTTTTCTCCATGAGACATTTCAAAACAAGTTGAACTATGGTTTTTACGTAGTTCAGTTATAAACTCATTTCCGTTAGTCCCAATTGACTGTTTTCCTCTCAGCCTGACATTTATTTCACAGTAGGGATAGTTATATATATATATATATATTTTTTTTTTTAACACAATTATTATATTAAATATTCTTTCCATTACAAATAAATAATTATTTATTCTCATTTCAAAAGAAAATTAGCTCAGAAAGAAAGAAAGAAAGAAAAAATGTTTATCCTCAAATAAATATTAATGATCACAGCAAACAAGAAATTCATCAGATTTTTCAATGTTTTGAAATTCATGAAAATATTGTTTTCATCATTTAGTATCATTTAAATGAAGACCGGGTCTGCCTATTAAGTTCATTAATGTTTTTTTTATTTTCTCTTCAAATGATGAGTATTATTTGATATATGCATGTTGAATCACTTGATTTTATCTGCACAATATGATACCGTTTTTCTACAGCAATCTTTTTAAGAGTTTTATTAATGTGTTAGTTTAACATATCTAATGTCTCTCTGTAAAATAACCAAATTCTAACAGTATTGTGACTTTTCATGTGAAATCATCACCACTAAAATTCTGGCTATTAATTTAATACCCAATTACTTTTGCTTCCAAGAGTTGAGAGTTCCTTGAAATATTTGAGGTCTTGCATGAACGAATAAGACTTTTAATTCACTGAGTGGATTTTGAAAAATAAACTAGTCTCTGGTTAGTTTGTGGCATGAAATTTCACAAGGAAAAAATGTTATGGTCTTACTTAAATTTTTATAACACATCAATGACACCCAATTTTTTCTATTAATTTACACATTTTATTTGAGTGAAATATTATTCACAAATTATATTTACTGAATCTAACATATAGAAAAAAAATAAAGTGAAAAATACAATCTTTTATTGTTCCTTAATCTTATTAAATTTGCACTGTTGTTCACAGGTTCTTCCCATGCTTGTAGAATTGCCATCATGTGGTTTTTGACAATGTGACTCTCATCTGAAAGTTAATTTTCAATTGGTGATCATTGGGAATTTATTACTATAGTAAAATTAAGGATTGCATATTGATTTTTTTGAAACCAATACATATATTTCTGAGCATTATTAAAAGCACAGAATCTTTTGTTATGTTTACAAAAGTATTTAAATGTACATGTTATGTTTTCACATTTTGGTCATCTAATTTCATTTAAATCAAGAACAGGCCACCCTATTAATCTCGTTCATGTTTTTGATTTTTCTCTTCTTTTGGTGAGTAATATTTGATATTTGCATTTTGATTCTACCATCAAATTTCTTAGTTTGTCCAGATATAGTGAATTAATTTCCCACTTCAGCTGTTGGTTATATTTTATTAATCAAGAATTCTGTTTTTAAACTCTTTCTGGTAATTCTTTCCACCTACAAGGTGATTTTGTCAATGCATATCTTACAGTAATTCCATCAGAAATTAAAATTTCTTTAGGAAATAAATTTGAAGTCTTATTCAAAAGAAATTGTTACATCAATTATACCAATGATAACTAAAAATTCGGATTTTTCAATCACCATTCTTCTCCTTACATTACTTCATTTGGCACCACAAATAAATAGTTATATTATTATTATTATTATTATTATTATTATTATTATTATTATTATTATTACATATAGTTTTAAAGGGTTCCAACTGCTGTTTTAAGTTGAAAGTGTTACCAAGTAACCCTACTTATCACGTCGAAGACAGTGATATAAAATTCACCGAGATCAGCTAAGAAGAAACCAAATTTTGAAGTGTTGAAAAAGGAACAGCGAGAACCGTGGTCAACAAGCGAAGAACAAAGGATGTCGCCATCTTAATAATCATGCCATACTGCCCAAAGGATAAAGGTGAGCCATGAAGTGTATCAAATGCCTGGAGGATTTATTGTCCAACGGAAACAATATAACTTGTACAAAATGCAGTAGGATTCTACACTTAAAATGTGCTGGCTTTTCAGAAACAACCGTGCAACATATATATATAAATGCAATGTCACATGCAAGGAATTGAAGTGTGTACTCTGTTGGAAGAACAAAGGAACGCACCTAAAGCAGCCGCCTATGATGCAGCCAATTATACCGGAGGCAAAATCAGATGACGAACTGAACAGAAAACAAATGCAGGTGAGTCCTATAATTTCAACTCTTTAAATATACTAATAAGAAACGGTCTAGAGACCATAAAAGCCATCTTAGTAGACTTGTGCAAGAACTGTTTAATAAACAGAATGAACAAATAACAAAAAAATCTAACGAATATGAAGATTTGATAAAACATAATAATTTAGCAGTTATAGAAGTGTTGCAAACGGTAAAAGACATTAAAATGAGCATTAACGCACTAAATGACATGCAACACAATTTGATGAAAGAGACATCCGAACTCTGTCAAGAACTTCAATCTCTAAAACTTCAATACGAATGATTAAATCAGCAACAACATAAAAAAGATCTTGTCATAAACGGTCTTCCTGAAACTGCACCTACAGAAAACCTAAGAGATGTGGTTTTAAAATTAAGCCATGTAATTGATATCCCCCTACAGCTTAACAACATTCAGACCATAAATCGGATTCCTAGGAAGAGCAAAAACCAAGGCTTGCGACGACCTGCACCAGTCATAATTCGTCTTAAGAGCAAGTCCACAAGAAACTATCTCATAAAAGCCAGCAGGCAGAAAAAACCAGTTGCCAAGGACTTGAATGCACAGCAAGACCATACATCAATCTTCCTATCCAAATATTTAACACCATTCAACCAGAATATGTTGTACCAAGCAAAAAAAATTAAAAATGGAAAAAATTACCAATTTTTGTGGACCAGAGATGCCAAGATATTCATAAGGAAGTCATAAACTTCAAGGCCGATACAAATTAAAAGCACAGAAGACATAGAAATGTTTCCACTGTGAAAAAAAGCCTCCTAAATAGTTCAAAAAGAAGCCCACAATAAAAAAGAATGTGAACCACCAAGACAGATGCAACAACACAGGATATATCAGCAATTTCACTTTGATCAGACTTTTCAGATCTTTCATTTACCTCCCAAACACATGCCTACTTAAAACACAGCAACCAAATCAATAACAAATATATATATATATATATATATATATATATATATATATATATATATATATATAATAAGCTAATTACAAAGCTTCGAGGGTGCAGTTGAGATACATCCCAGTAGTAGAATTTATCAAACACTATTTACTTAACACTCTGTAATGAATACTTGTAGTAAACAGAAAATGTGATAGTAATACTTCAGTTATATATTTATATTTAAAATTATATATTTAATTTACATAATTAAATTTAAATAATTATTATTATGTAAACTGCAACATGAATAATATTGTTTAACTTGTGAGTTATTAAGTGTAAAGTATTACTATGATTATTATTAATGGTAATAATACACACTTTTTACTCTTGTGTCAATAAGAAATTCTTATGAGTAATTATAATTTTTACTGAACCATTTTGCAAGAAAAAGTTGCATTGTTGGCTAAATTTTAGTATATTCATGTAATTATTTGAGAGATAATAAACTATTATTATTAAAAGAAAAAAAATTATTATTAATCGAACTATAAAATTGTAAATTATTGTTATTTTAGAAGATTTGATATTTTGGAAGACAGCAAAAAAATTATCTTATTATTATGGAAATTTCATTATATGCAGCACTTCATGCTGAACCTTGTAAAATAATATACTGAATGTTACTCAAGATGATAATTGTATATATGTAAATATTTTAGAGATCAATAAAAAAATATTATTATAAAAAAATTTTAAAAAAATATTGTTATATTATTATTATTTCACTTATTATTAGCTGTGATCTTATATTTTATCTTAACTTTCTGAACAATTAGAACTTTTCACAAAGGAATTTTTAAAGAATTTTGTGGCTCACCCATTATTTTTACATTACCGAACACAAAACACCACAACACAAAACAGCAGCCTGCAGTGTATAAACAATTACCTTAAGTCCAAAGTCACTCGACTCTATGGTTTTTTCTTATAGTACTGTTCACCCTTACTATGCCCAACTCAGACCATCAATGCAAAAATGAATCTTTTGCTCAGATGCTTTTGGATATACTGTTGGTGCTTTTTTATCTTACTTTGTGTGGGAAAAGGTAAAATTTGTATTGTGTTATCTGGAGAGTACAAACATTTTTTTTTCTATACCAAACTTTAAGAGTTTACGTTATGGATTTTGGGTTAATTATCTGCTGTCTCTCTGTAAAACAACTAAATTCTAACAGTTCGATTTTCGATTATGTGAACGATTTGTTTTCAGATAACTCAAACAATGTAAATAGGTAGCATTAGACAATTTCTTAAATAATCTATTACATGGTTATCAGTTTTCAACACTTTTTCCCCTGTTCCTGGCATTAATTTCACAGTAGTGATTTTTTAAAATAATTAAAAAGAATTGCATTAAGGTATAAAGTTGTGAATTTAAATATCAATTTCTAATCAGAATAAATGAATATAAAATTCACTGTGGAAAAACACAACAACAAAACCATGCATCTTTGTTCATTTAAGTTTTCAAATGCATATTTTATTTTGCTGAAATACTATTTACAAGAATATTCACTGAGAAAAATTCGAAAAATGTAATTACCAAAAAATATTTCACAATATTTAGTTTACACTCTTAACATTTTCCAAAGAGTTCAATGAATAAAAGTTTTGTTACTCACTGTTCTTGGTTACATTAAATCAAAATAGCTGGTCATGCGAAAGAGTTTTTAAATTAGATACAATGGTAAACACAGCTCCATACATTTGATATTGTGTCAGTCTGGAAATGACATAATGCCTCCCTAAACTTTCTATGTATTCTTTTGTCACTAAATATACACAAACAATTTTTGTAAAATGTTCATAAATGTCCTAAAATAAAGAATCTTTATTGAATTGGATAAAATCTTGAAAGTCTAATTTTACCATTGATGAATTTAAATGGTCAGAGATAATTTTTCCCCATGATATGAATAGCTAGTAATTCAGTTTCCAAAACTAGTAAATGATTATCAATGTCATGCATTTTTGGTGAATATCTCATATACTTCACAACTAATAGAAAAAACTTTACTTCCATCAGCTCCTGTATCATCAAGTATTAGTTCCCCATCTTGGCATTTCAGAATATAACACTCACTGAGGTCCATTTCATTGTCAACTCTTCTTTTCAAGTAGCCGAGAATATCAGATCACTTCCTGCATAACTTTTCCCAAGTGGTCCTGGATAAATACATCACGATGGATATGTCTTCTAAAATAATAATTGGTTTCCATCCTTTTAGAGCTATGTCAAGAGTTTTGGCACATGTTATTTTCCTGAAGAAAGAAAATTTCAATGACTTTTGTGGCTCACCCATTAATTTTCTTTACTTTCCTGGACACAAAACACCACAACACAATACGATAGCTGTATGGGATGAATGAATTGCTGTAACTTCAAAGACACTTGACTCGTTTGTTTTTCCTTATAGTACTGTTTACCTAACCCTTAACCCGATTGTTCCTCACAGACATGTTTCTACATGCTGTTGGATATTATGTTGATGTGAGACTATCTTACGTTGAGATATCATAGGACAAATCTTATATCTGTGGCTTGAAGGGTATTCTATATTATTTGTCCTTATTATGTTAAGTATTTTATCCTCAAAAAGTGTTTTTGATGTTAGACCATGTGACTATTTCTCTCGCTCATATGTCCAAAATTGTTGTAATCGGTAAAAAATAGCATTAGGTGGTGGAAGTTAAAAGGTATCCAAGAGGGTGACAGAGGTCTTCCCTGCAATGCTAACCCACCCCACCCCAACGCCATCATCTCTCTATCCCCCCCTCTCCTCCAGAAGATGTCTGCTCAGGCTAGTGGAGATGAGTGAGCTCATAATTTGTAGATATATTTTAGTGATGTCACCTCCAACTGATACTGATAAATACAGAGTGAAAAAAAAAAAGAAATGCTTCCCTGCAATGATCCCCACCCATACTCTAACCCCTCATACCACTCTCCTCCAGAAAATGTCTGCTCAGCCTAGTGGAGAAGAGCAAGCTTTTCATTTGCAGATATCTTTTATTGATGTCACCTCCAACTGATACTGATAACTTTGGAAGAAAAAACACGTTTTTTTTCCTCCAAAGTTCTTTTTCCAAACTTGGAGGTTTTTTCTTTAGAAGACACATACATTATGATTTTTTTATCCAGGACCACTTGGGAAAAGTTACGCTGAAAGTGGTCTGATATCCTCGGCTACTTGGAAAGAGGAGTTGACTAGGAAATGGACTTCAGTGAGTGTTATATTCTTAAATGCAGAGATGAGGAACTAATACTTGATGTTGCAGAAGCTGATGGAAGTAAAGTTTTTTCTATTGGTTGTGAAGAATCTGAGAAATTTTCACCAAAAATGCATGAATTGCTAATCATTTACTATTTTTGGAAACTGAATTACCAGCTATTTATATCATGAGGAAAATTATATCTAATCATTTCTTTATCAATGGTAAAATTAGACTTTCAAGATTTTATCCAATTCGATAAAGATTCTTTATTTTGGGACATTTATGAACATTTTATTAAAACTGTATATTTGGTGACAAAACAATACACAGAATGTTTAGGGAGGCATGATGTCATTTCCAGACTGACACAATATCAAATGTATGGAGCTGTGCTTATCATGGTTTCAGATTTTAAAAACTGTTTTGCGTGACTAGCGATATTTTCTCTGTGAATATACTTGTAAATAGTATTTCAGCAAAACAAATATGCATTTGTAAACTTAAATGAACAAAGATGTGTACTTTTATTATTTTTTTTTCTGCATGAATTTTTTACTCAGTTATTCTGATTACAAATTGATATTTAAATCCATAACTTTATACGTTAATGTAATTCTGTTTAATTATTTAAAAAAAATCACTACTGTGAAATTAATTCCAGGAACAGGAGAAAAAAAGTGTCGAAAGCTGTTATCCATGGAACTGATTATTTTAGAAATTGTCTAATTCTACCTATTGTCATTGTTTGTGTTATCTGAAAACAATTTGTTCACATAACTGAAAATCCAAAGTGTTAGAATTTGATTGTTTTACAGAGAGACAGCAGATAATTAACCCAAAACGTGACTTAAACTCTGAAAGTTTGATCAAGAAAAAAAATGTTTGTACTCTCCAGATAACATAAAAACAAATTTTACCTTTTCCCACACAAAGTAAGATAAAAAGACACCAACAGTATATCCAACAGCATGCGAAAAAACCTCATTGAGTCATCTGCACAAAAGTTCATTTTTGAAGAAATGTTGCGGTAAGGGTAAACAATACTGTAAGAAAAAACCACAGAGTCAAGTGACTTTGGACTTAAGGTAATCATTTATCCACTTCAGCTGCTGTTTGTTGTTATGGTGTTTTGTGTTCGGTAATTTAAAAATAATGGGTGAGCCACAAAATTCTTTGAAAATTTCTTTGTGAAAAGTTCTAATTGTTCAGAATTTTGTAACAGAAAGTTAACATAAATTAGAAGGTCAGAGCTAATAATCAGTGAAATAATAATAATAATTATAATAAATAACTGTTTATTTGTGGTGCCAAATGAAGTAATATAAGAAGAAGAAAGAAGGAAAACGAATATGCAAAATGTACAGTGGGTGAAAAATACAAATTTTTAGTTATCATTGGTATAATTGATCTACAATTTAATTTGAATAAGACTTCAAATTTATTTCCTAAAGAAATTTGTATTTCTGATGGAATGATTGTAAGATAAGCATTGACAAAATCACCTTGTAGTTGGAACAAATTACTTGAAAGAGTTAAAAATCAGAATTCTTGGTTAATAAAATATAACCATCAGCTGAAGTGGGAAATTGGTTTACTATCTCTGGACAAACTAAGAAATTGGATGATAGAATCAACATGAAATATTAACTATTACTCGCCAAAGGAAGAGAAAAAACAAAATTATTAATGAGTTTAATAGGGAAGCCTGTTCTTGATTTAAACGAAATTGTATGTCCAAAATAAGAAAACATAACGTGTACTTTTAAATGCTTTTGGTAACATAACGAAAGATTTTATGCTTTTAATAATGCTCATAAATATATGTATTGTTTTCAAAAAAATAACACAACCCTTAATTTTAATATAGCAATAAATTCCCAACGATCACCAATTGAAAATTAACTTTCAGATGAGAGTCACATTGTCAAAAACCACATGATGGCAATTCCACAAGCATGGGAAGAATCTTTGAACAACAGTGCAAATTTAACATAATATTTCACTCAAAAAATATGTAAATTTAATTGAACAAATTGGGTATTAAAGTTGATTAGTTATACAAATTTAAGTAAGATCATACATTTTTTTCCTTGTGAAATTTCATGGCACAAACTAATCAGAGACTTTTTTTTGAAAATCCACTCAGAGAATTAAAAGTCTTATTGTTCATGCAAGCCCTCAAAATTTCAAGAAAATTTCAACTCTTGGAAGCAAAAGGAACTAGGAATTAAATTAATAGCGAGGATTTTAGTGGAGATGATTTCACATGAAATATCACAGTATTAGAATTTGGTTATTTTAGAGAGAGACATTTGAAACTAACATACTAAAACTCTTGAAAAGATTGCTTTAGAAAAAAAAGGTATCATATTGTGTAGATAAAATCATGTGAATCAACATGCATATATCAAATAATACTCGTCATTGGAAGAGAAAAAAACATTAATAAACTTAATAGGCAGACCCGTTTTTCATTTAAATGATACCACATAATGAATTCAATATTTTCATGAATTTGAAAACATTAAAAAATCTGATGAATTTCTTGTTTACTCTGATCATAAACATTTACTTGAGGGTAAACATTTTTTTTCTTTCTTTCTGAGCTAATTTTCATTTGAAATGAGAATAAATAATTATTTATTTGTATTGGAAAGAATATCTAATATAATAATTATGTTAAAAAATATATATAACTATCCCTAATGTGAAATAAATGTTGGGCTAAGAGGAAAACAGTCAAGTGGGACTAACGGAAATGAGTTTTACATAATTGAACTATGTAAAAACCATAGTTTAACTTGTTTTGAAATGTCTCATGGAGAAAAATCACATGAATAATATGTAAGCACCAGTGGGAAATCACACAATGGCATCAGTAAAAATGTTGAATCAAAAGAATAAGAAAAGAAATACTGTCTTTTTCACTTTATTTAATTTCTGTATGTTAGGTTCAGTAAATACAATTTGTTAATAATATTAGTCAAATAAAAAGTATCATAGAAATTAGCAAAATATATATAACAGAGCTAATATTCAATTCAAATAAATTCCAGTTTCCTAGCTGCACAAAATATAAACAAACAAACAAGCCATCTACTTGAAAACAATGATTGTATAGAATCCTTAATCATGAATGAATAATTTTAGGATATGTGTCATCTCAATCATGTGAATGCTAATATATGTGATTAGCATTCACATGATTGTGAATGTTAATCATATGTATGTGTTTGAGAAACATCCAACCATGGGAAAATGATACCTTTTGTGACAATACTGCAACTCATATATTGCAGTATGTGATTAATACAAACAGACTAAACTACAGACTAGTACCAGATATAATTGAGATTAACAGAAAGGTATGCACTGAATTTACTTTTCTTCCATGATGTCGGTAATCAGAGAAGCTCCAGAAGTGCAGGAAAAAATGTGGGAAATTATACTTTTTGAATGTCATCTATTACAGGATTTGATTAGTTGTTAACAAAATAAGTTACTATAGTACCATAGTCTGAAAAGGAAACGTAAAACTATGACCAGAAATTAATTAGTCATCTCCAAGAAAACAAACAGAACCAAACAGGTGGGAATCTAAACGATGTGTCAACTATAATTTCTGGTTATTTACAGAAATATCTTTCAACTCCTATGTTTTGTGTGTTTTTTGGATGTGAATATATGTTAGTCCAGTAACCTATAATGAAAACGTCAACTGCAGTTTCAGACTTTTGTTTGTGTTTTTTGATGTTAATATATGTTAAAAATCAATAATTTGGAATAGTCAGAAAACCTATACCGAGATGTTTCCATTCTGGAAAGAAATGTAGGTTAATTTTTTTTTTTAACTTAAACATAACAATTGATAATTGTAATTTCAATAATCACTGCTCGTATGTATCGGTAAGTGTAATTCTAATACTGAATATTTTTTTCATTACGATAATCATAGGGTACATATTAGAGTATGATCAAAGTATTCCGTTATGTATTCGATTAAGTATTCCGTCTCTTTTACAGGAAAGAAACACCCCAAACTGTATTGGAAAATTAGTACAGCCATCTATAGACAACCAAAGACAAAACATAATAACAATGATGGATGTTTGTCACCCTGGGAAAATTCCAAGATATCTTATCTCAAAAACATTGCCCACAATTCATTAGACAAATGAAAACACCATGTGATTTCACAGAGAGACATATGTTCCACAGAAATTTCTAAGCACATAACGTTATGATTCCTTATATGAAAAATACACCCACAATGTTGTACACAAACCCAACACACCACGTGATGTCCCTGAAAGAAGGGAGGCCCGAGTGAAATGCCAAACATTCCAAAATTTATCTTATCACTATTACTTATCTACAACTCATAACAATACACATCCAAGACACTGAAGTCACTTTCCCCATTCAGCCTACCCTTATTTTGTTCATAGTATCCCATCAATCATGATACGAATCCTTATCCACTAATATCTTCCTTTCCATTCAAAACAATAACGTCACTTATTTACAACTAACACTTACATCACTTCGTTACAACTAATAAATTACATCACTTATCTTCATCTGAAAACAACACACATACACGTCACAATTCCTTATCTTATCTTGATCTTGATCTTGTCAGTGTGTCCCACCAATCACGACACAATTCCTTATCCAATAATATATCTCCCTTTTCCATTCAAAACAATAATGTCACTTATTTGCAACTAACAAATTACATCACTTATTTACAACTCAAAACTGACATAACCTATCTACATCTGATAATAACAAACATTCACAACATGATTCCTTATCTTATCTTGATCTTGATCTTGTTCAAAGTGTCCCACAAATCATGAATGAATCTTAACTCTAATCATCACCCATAAGTCCATACGTGAAAAAAACAATGTGATGTCACACACACACAGACAGTCCCTAGAAAAATTCCAAACATTCCAAACTCATGACGTCACACAAATAATGACGTCATGAAATGAACAACCAATCACATCACGATTCCTTATCTTATATTGATTTTGAGCTTGTCAAAAGTGCCCCTGCTACTACTACTAATGTTGGTTTGTGTGAGGAAAGGTTGTTTATTGTATTTTTGTACAGAATTCACGAAGTGCTGATTAAAATTGTATGCCAGCTGTTTGAGGGATTTGGATTCGCAAGCAAAGCGGTGTTTTATTGTTTCTGAGCCAGTAGTTCTGTGTATATTGTCAAGCATTTCATTAATCAGATGCCAGGTTTTCTTTATATCGTTCTGAGCTGTTGTTAATTTGTTGTTGTAATAGTTTCATTTTGCCACTCTAATCTGTATGGTTAGGGGATTCCATTTTCTTTTGTATTCAGCTAGTAAACCGATTTTGTTTGGCAACTTCTTAAGTTGTTTCCATAGGGCCACTTTTCTTCGTATGTCTATTAATATCTTGACTATTATCCATGGATTATTTTTAGTTTGGGAGCATATTTTTATTTTTGTTAATGCTTTGTTATATATTTTATTAAATTCAAGTTTAAGATTATTGTATACAGCTTCAGCAGAATTTAAAGATACCTTCTAAATCCAGTCTGTTTTTCTGATTTCATCGTTACTATTGTTTCGTTTAGAATGCTATAATACTGTTTTGTAGTCTCAGTGAGTTTTATGGGTTCTGGTTCAGTGTGTAACTCTAATGGTGTGAAATAATGGTCTGCCAGGTTGCATGCCATGACGGCTGCTGTGCGGCTGTTTGGAGGGGCCCGTATATTTATATGATCAATGCAGGATGAGGTTGTTGTATTTCCAACTATCTCTTCTCATTTATATGACTGTATGGATAGGGTTATGTTAAATGCCGATAATAGGTCTAGGTATTGTTCAGTGTTGTTATTTATGCTCCTAATGTTTATAGTGATGTCTTCTGTTATTATCAAGTATTCTGAGGTGCCTAATTCAGTGGTTGAAAGCCATCTGTTTAGTTCATCTAGAAATTTTGTGGTTCTTAAGTTGGGTGGTCTGTATATTGCATTTAATATCAAGGAGTTTTCTTGTTTGATATTTTTAATTTTGATGAATATGCTTTCTGCGTATTGAAATTTATAGTTTATTTCTGTTACTTATAGTTTATGTTTGGTAAACATGATTATACCACCGTCTCGTTTGGTTTGTCTGCAGTGTTTGTGTTGTTAGAGTATGGCATTTGGGAGGTGGAAGCTTCGTCGTTTGTTGTAGGTACTTAAAGTTTTGTTGTAGATACAGTATTAAAATGTCTAAGTTGTCTATATCTTTCTTCAGATAAGCTTGCAGGGTCAGTCAGTATTTGCGAATGCTTCTGATGTTGATGGGGAGAACATATAGTCATTTTTTGGGGATAGTCCCTTGGTTCCATGCTGTTATTGATTTCAGAATGTGGCAATAATCATGTTCCAGGGTGAATATGTCTGCTTGAGCCTGCATTCATGTAGGTTGGTGTGCGTCCTGCTTTACAAGTTGTCAATATTCCTTTTAATGTGGCAGGCTGTTGAGGTCTTCCACAGATTTTATTTCGATTGGTTTTGTGTCTTGTAGTCCAGTAGTCAAGGACCTTTCAGATCCTTGACTACTAGTTTTTTAATCCTGCTAGCTTTTATAAGCATAGTTTTTGTTGGGCATTTGGTGAGTCGCACTACGACTGAAGGAGAATGGGAATTATTTTCTCTTTTCCTTTTTTTTGCGGTAACTGATGTACTGACTGGATATCTCTTGACTCAATGGGAGCGCAAATATTTTGGCTTAGTTGTATTATGATGTCTTTTAGATGTTCTGTAGCAATTTCCCAGAGACCATATATCAGGAGATCATTTTTATACTGCTGTTGGTTTAAGAGTATGTACTGTTGCTTTAAAAGTTTAGTTTGTGTCGTAGTTCCATTGTCTCTTTTATTATACTATGCTGTTTTTCCGTTAGCTCTTTAACGCACGTTTTAATTTCTCTAACGGTCTGTAATGCATTTTCTACCGCGTATTAATTAAATTTAATAAATTCCTGATATTGATGAATTTTTCGGTAATCTGTATGGTATGTTTTTGAAATAGTTCTCCAACAAAATCAGTTAAACAGTCTTTTAGGTTTTGTAATATATATTTTCAAGTAATGCATCATTTAAAGTTGGCTCAATTGGGTTTCCGTTGTTGTTTTCTTTGTTTTTCATTCCCTCTTCTGTTGATAGCTATTTACAGCCTGCGGTTGATTTCTTCGTTGTCTGTTTTCCGCAAGCGGTTGAAGGCGACTTTCGTATGTTGTCCTTACAATGGGAGCATTTCCACTCGTCACGCTTCGTGTTTGATTTTCGCTGCCAAGTGGCCTCGGATAATTCCGAACATAGAAAATGCATGTTTCTCTGACGATTCCTCTATGTTATGTGGTTTTCTTCCCCCGTTAAGTCTTCATGGCATTTGTAGTGCTTCATATTTGTTGTTTGACAATCTTGCTGTAATTTCTAATATGTTGACTTCAATTGTTCTCTTCTTGCATACTTCATCAATGCATACTTCGAATTTTGAATACTTGTAATTTACTTATTACTTGACAGATACTTACAATTTTTATGTCAATATATTCGGCTTGAAGAACGGAAATCACTGATACACTTTAAATTTTAATTCACAAGAAAAACATCTACTTTGCAACTTAAAATACGGGAGCATCGAAATAGCGTGCTTGCTACCGCTTGCTGTTAAAGCGAGTTCCGATATTTTTTATTTATTTATTATTATTATTTTTTATTGAGCTCTCAAATATTTACATATATACAATGATCATCTTGAGTAATATTTAGTAAAGTATTTTACAAGGTTCAGCAGTAATTGCTACATATAATGAGATTACAAGAATAATGATGATAACATAGTTTTTGTTTTGCTATTTTTTAAAATAACAATCACAGTAATGTTTTACAAGTATATAGTTCAGAGTTACACAAGTTATATACTATTACATGTTGCAGTTCACTATTTTGTTTTCAAAGTTTGAGAAAGTGTGATTATAGAACAGTATTTACACATAAGCAATCAAAATATTATATTTCCTAATTCTCAGAAACATACAATTAAACTCATTATTTACAAAATTTTTAATAAGAAGAATAATTTATTACATTATTTTTTCATATTACATAGAAATATAATATTAATGATATTATCACATAATAATCAGTATCTTCTTTATTGTTATATACTTTACTGACTGTTTTGTTACATAATCTGCATTCTTTGATTATTAGTATTATGTGAAGATGAGCGACTGCGAGTTTATCTCATCTACGTCGAAGCTTGAGTTAGTTTTTATGAAGATAGTGGGATTTAGCATTCACTATTTATGTTGTTGTTACTGTTTATGTATGGGATGTAGGCATTGGATGCTGTTGATTTATGATGCGTATTATTGTTAATGGTATATTAATTTGTTGGTATATTTCTCAGAGTTTGTGTTTTAATGTTCTGTAGTTATCGATATGTTTTAAATTTCTTGGTAGATGGTTGAGTTGCTTGGGTATCTGATGTGATCTCACAAAACAACTGTATGAATTGTTGACGGGTGTAAGGATGTAGAGAGTTGTTGTAGGTCGTGTTATACGATATGTGTCTCTGTTGTTTCGATAGGTGATGTTGAAGTAATTTCTTGTTAATGTCATGTAGTGTTTCAGGTTTTTAATGTTCAGGATTCTCTGTGTCCCCAAGTACTGGTCGGATATTGATTGTTGCAGGTAAGGTGTCCATATCACTGTTGACACGATTTTCCTGTGTAATGTTTCTAATTCTGTTAGGTGGCTGTTTGATGTGTGTTTGCATAGACTGGTATTTCGTATCTGAGCAGTGATTCGCAGATACGATGATATAGGAGTTTTTTAACAACCAATATCTGACCAGCACATCGCTACACATAGAATCCTGAGCATTAACAACCTGAAACACTACATGACATACATGACATTAACAAGGAATTACTTCAACATCATCTATCAAAACAACAGAGACACATATCATATATCACGATCTATAACATCTCTCTACATCCCTACACCCTTTAACAACTCATAGGGTTCTTCTGTGAGATCACATCAGATACCAACGCAACTCAACAACTTACCAAGAAATTTAAAACACATAGATAACTACAGAACATTAAAAAACTAACTCTGAAAATATATCAACAATGTTAATACACTATTAACACTAATATACATATCACAACTCACCAGCATCCAATGCCTACAGCCATGCATAAACAGTATAATGAAGATAAATAGTGAAGAGTAACTCCCACTCTCTGCATAAGAGCTAACACAAGCTTCAAAGTAGGTGGGATTAACTTGCCTCACCCATCTACACGTAATCCTTATAATCAAATGCAGAAATTATTATGATTATTCATCAAATCATATATGACACCGCGCTACTAGCAATCCACACAGACATCGACAAGACTCCCTCCAAAGCACAACAAGACCTAAATGAAATCACAACATGCTTCTACCAAAACGCAATTCTAATCAACGGCACCAAAACACAGATATTGATAATACACAACCCATGAATCATGCGTCCCGTACAACTATCGAATGCGTCCCGCACAACCTGCCAATGTCCCAAAATCAAACCTGCGACACACGCAAAATAACTTGGTGTCTACATAGAATGCCTCCTTAAATGGACAAACATATTTCAATACCTGCATACCAAACTCCGGATCATCGCAGCAAAACTCTTCCAAGTACATTATTGTACTTGGAAGAGTTTTGAAAGACATTATTCCATCCAACATAAAAAAAATCCTATACCACGGTAACTGTGAATTCCTACTCCGATACACTATAACAGTCTATGCAAACACATCAAACAGTCACCTAACAAAATTAGAAACGTTACATAGGAAAATTGTGTCAACCGTGATTTGGACACATTACATGCAACAACCAATATCCGACCAGTACATGGCGATACTCAGAATCCTGATTATCAAATCCTGAAACACTACATAACATTAACAAGGAATTACTTCAACATCACCTATGGAAACAACAGAGACACATATCGTATAACATGACCTACAACAAAACTGTACATTGTACATCACTACACTCTTCAACAACTCATACGGTTCTTTTGTGAGATCACGTCAGATACCCAAGCAACTCAACAACCTACCAAGAAATTTAAAACACATAGATATCTACAGAACATTAAAACACGAACTGTGATATATATATATATATATTAATGCTCTTCTTTGCAACTCTCTCTACTGTATTAGAATCCCCACGAAAACCAGGTAAATAGACCTGTGCACAGTAGTCCAAATGCAGTCTTCTGAAGACTTATAGACAGGAAATATAATATAATATCATAGAAAAATAATAGAAAAAGGAAAAAAGAAAAAAGTAAAGAAGCAATGGCTATATATTAGACTATAAATGTATGGGCTAATCAAAAAGTAGTCAAGATATTCAATTCTCGGTATATAATCTACTTTGATGTTACATATAATACACCATACTGAATGATTTTTGGTTTACCATTAAAAATCATTCAGGATTGATTTCCATACCTTCATTACGCTTAGCGTTCGAAATATTTTTCTGTTATTTGATTCTTTAAAAGACTTACCTTTATATGAAGCTCGTCTGTAGAGTAGCGTCTTATACTCTTATATGTAATTCTTTCAAATTTTAAAAAGAAAACTTGATATCTCTTAGTAAGAATTCTAGACTGTTATCCACCTGCAAAAACCAGGGTTAATCAAAAATGTTTTGCTTACGGTACTGATTATTCGATATAAAATTGATGTTCGTTAAAAAAAAGAGAGAGAAAAGAAAGAAAGAATGTAAAGAATCAGTGATAAGACTATGAGCTTTCAAAACGTAGTTAAGATATTCAAAAGGCTTGCAGTTTCAGATCTGATGTGTGATTTATAGTTATTACAAAATGTATACAAATAATATTTTTAATCTTTTAATCTGGTAATTGAACTTTTACAATATTTTCCTTCAATAACTAATTTTAATTTCTCCTCCTAAACTAGTATTACAAATAGCAAGTTTTATCTTTCATAAAATAGGAAAATCATTCTTTAATTTTTACTTAGGTAAATGTTACCCGGACTGCAAATGGGAAGTAGAAGAATTTCAACGGAGTAATAAAGATCTTCCAGGAGGAGGCGAGTTTTTCTTACTATTCTTATAATTAGAAGCTTTCTTTGATAATTATCTGAATGAAACTTTATTTTACAATTTTAGATGACAAGTATTGTAGCCATCTGTCCTCATCTGGAACTACTCCTTGCTAGTGTTCATGTGTTTCATAGAAGGTCCATTGAAGAGCATCATAAAAAAATTTGTTAACGACATATTCATAAATAAAACAATATTTGTAATAAATCCATATGCTGTCGAAACAGATTTCCACTTATTGCTCACATGATGTGGTACGTTATACCTCAGGTACCGATGCGTTTGATGAATGAAATATTACGGGAATCTCCGTCTGCTCACTGACAACCTTAATCCCTCATTTCAAACAGCGTGATTTTAATACTTTTTTTTATCTTCGTAGGCGTAGACTTCTGTGGCTAATTGGTTCAAAAGACATATTTTGGTAATTACACCACATTTTTTATTATTCAGTTATACAACATACTGAAATAATAGTTCCCGCCAAGATTCGTAAATCGTAGGATTTACATCTTCAGGGGTAAATAGTATCACTTAAAGTTTAAACAAGAGAAATTAATCAATACAAATCATAACCGTCTGGCTATTCATAAACTCAAATAATATAATGCAAATATAAAATAGTATTGACGTTGAACAATACTGGACGTTGCATGTGTCCTTGTTCTCGTTCATACAGTCCGAGCTCAGATTGAGATAGATTTTTTATTAGATTTTTAGTAGATTTTTTAGCAATCTCGCTTCCTTATATCAAAAATGTTACAGATAAGCTAGCCAAATTATTGAACACACACAACGTAAAAGTAGCCTTCCTTCTTATGGAAAAAATCTCAAGATTCCTACATCCACCAAAACTACCACATCATCCTCTTAAAAAAACAGCAATCTACAAAATCCATTGCTCTTGCGGGATTTGCTACAGGACAGATAGGAAGATCTGGAGAAATACGCATGGCTGAACACCAAAAAGACGTACAATACAAAAGAGAACAAAAACGGGTCTTGCTTTCCATACCACTTCCACTGGACACGATGTACTCTGGCATAAAACGACGATGTCATACATGGAAAACAACAGTTATTTAAGAAAATTTAAAGAAGCTGCTAATATGCTAAAAAGCCCAACCCAATGCAATAAAAATCAAGGTTTAATTCTCCATCAAGTGTGGTCAGCTCTAATAAAAAATCTGCCTCAATCTGAGCTTGGACTGTATGAACGAGAACAAGAACACATGACATCGTCCAGTATTGTTCAATGTCAATAACGTTATATATCTGCATTCTGTTATTTGAGTTTTATGAATAACCAGATGGTTATGATTTGTATTGATTAATTTCTCTTGTCTAAACTTTAAGTTATACTATTTACCCCTGAAGATGTAAATCATACGATTTACGAATCTTGTCGGGAACTATTATTTCAGTATGTTGTATAACTGAATAAAAAATGTGGTGTAATCACCGAAATAGGTTTTTTTTTTCGTCAGGAGCATCTTACATTTTATTTATATAATACGAGTAGAAAATTACAGAAGCCTCCTAGTCCATTGATGACTACTGAAGACGTTTTTTCCGAAATTAGTTTATGTAATTTATAGAGCCATTAAGTACACATACCGCCAGATGAGTTAGAAAGTTTTATTTAATACCGTGCTGGACCTGCCTGTACCAAACACAGATCCTCTTCAATTCCCTGTGCATAGTTTGGTGAGATGTGAGTTGGGAACAGTCTTCATTAAATGCTTCGGTCAACTGTTTCACACAAGTTGTTTGTCCGTGCAAGCCTTTTCAGACGATGGCGATTTCGTTCCTGACATACTGTCTGAGAAGCACAGTTATGCATCTTAGACAAACAAAGCAGGTTATTTTCCCAATGATTAAACACCCATTATCTCACCTTTTAAAAAATCAGTCAGCTCTTCTGTTTTCAAAATCTTGGTTTCAGCCAGACGGCCAGCCACAATACGTCCTTTATCGAACTCCGAAAAATACTTCGTTTTTTCCCATTGTGATCAACACTATTGGCAATTACTGACAAGTGGTATTCTTAAATTAGAGCACGTGATACGGCACGTTTCTAAGTATTTTGCACTTACGATGCGTAAGTGAGGTTAGGTATATCTGCATAAATGTTTCTAATTCAATGCCCGGTATGTGTAGTTCAGCAATGAGCAAAAAGATAGGTTATATCCATAAAACATAAAAACATGACGGTAATGGTAAAAATTAAAATTAGAAAAATTTAATAGCCAAATGAGAAGTTTCTAGCTGTTTACATTCGCAAAATATTATCTATCATTGAAATAAGATCATAAAAATTGGGTCTTACGTGCAAGTTTATGTTTCTCGTGTTAAAACATGGAATCTCCATTCCATGTTTTAACATTCCATTCTCAAAAACGTGCAATCTCCCTCGCATATGAACAAATTATTATGAATACCGTTTATGTGGTCTATCTAAGGTGTGGGTTACTTTCACACTGGCTGGGCGATGAATATTGAAAATGTATATTAGCAAATGAGTAAAACTTATAATATATAGGAATTATGAAAATTACACCAAATTAGGTAGTAAAATATTAATTTTTATATATTGCAACATAAGCGAAGAAAAATAAACATGTCTTCTGTAGCTGACTTTCTCACACATTTGTTTTATTTCATTTTAATTAGTTCTCTGTAGTAATAACATTCCATTCTTTCAAAATATTAACTTGTTTCTTTGGACATCACGAATGTTTCCTTCTTATTTCTAAGTAATGTTAATATTTCATCGACGTTCAATCTAATGTTGACTGCTTTCCCATGAAATGTACATTTTCTCTGAATTTGAAATGATATTTTGATGAACAATATCTATATTATATTACTTTATACTGCCGATCTCATTGGTGAAACGGTTAAACAAATACGCTCTCCGACTAACAGGCTGCCTCAATTCCCGCCGTGGTCAGAGATCTTGGTAATTATTCTTAGGCGGAAGATGAATTTCATCGTCCAGTGCGATACTACGATTCAATTAACGGGATGCATGAAGTGGCATTTAATGAAGGCTACTTCCGATAAGTAGTACTGTAGCCACTTCTGAAAAGATCAAGTTCAAGATAGGATAAGGATTCCTCACGTCATTGCGTGATAAGCTGATTGACGTCATTGAGTGTATGTGTGACGTCATGGGTTTGGAATATTTGAAATTTCCTTGGCAGAAGATATGTCAGTGACGTGCCATTGTTTCTTCTGTTCACGTATGGAATTGTCGGTGATGGTTCGAGATAGGGAATCGTGTCATGATTGAGGGGACAATGAACAAAATAGGGATAGGATGAATAGGGAAAGCGATGTCAGGGTCCTGGATATGTCTTGTCAGATGTAGACAAGTAAATAGTTTGCATATGGCATTGTGGGTATGGATAGTGATAAGATAGAGTTTGGAATGTTTGAATTTTTCACTCGGAGGGGACCCAAATCTGTCAAGGACATCATGTGGTGTGCTTGGTTCATGTATAACATTGTGGCTGTATTTTTGGGATATGGAATCGTGACGTTATGTGTTTGGAAATTTCTGGAGAACATATTTCTCTGTGACATCACGTGGTGTCTTGGTTTACCTATGGAATTGTGGGCGATGTTTTTGAGATAAGATATCTTGGAATTTCCTAGGAGGACAAATATCCGTCATTGTCTTCAAGTTTTGTCATAGGTGTTGCGGCACGACTTTTCCAATAAGTGTGATATTTCTTTCCTGTTAAAGATTATGGGAATTCTAGGAGTAGAGACGAGATGGCGGCAGCCTTTAGAATAACTAATAAATTTAATTATTCTAAATATAATTAAATATATGGTGGTGTTCCCTCCACAATTGTTTTTCTCATATACATAACTTATCCGAATATTTTGATTTGTCTACATTTAAGATCTTATACTTCATTACTTTTTCTAATTAACGTCATCTTTTTTACAAAATGTTTGGCTATTAGTATTTCTAGTTTATAGTCAAGAGAAAAACCAAATAGCATTTGAAAAATAAATTAAAATGAACGGAGACTTTGAGGGATTACAACAACTTTTGGTTATAGCGTAGAAATTCTAATGATTACTTCCAGAATGGCTCTTCTTAATGCGAATAGATATTCCAAAATAGTCGAATTTTATATCCACAGAAGAACACACACACACACACACACACACACACACACACACACACACACACACACACACACACACACACACACACACACACACACACACACACACACACACACACACACACACACACACACACACACACACACACACACACACACACACACACACACACACACACAAAAACATGAGTTGAAAGATATGATATGAGATGAAAGAACGATATTTCTGTAAATAACCAGAAAATCTAGTTGACTACATCTTTTAGAATTCCATCCATTTAGTACTCCTCATTAATTCTTTCGAACGGTGCCTCATGCTATGATTTCCCAGGCTTTCTCTCTAAAATAACATCGTAGAGTTGAGGCTACATGCGACTTCCTGTTTTTGGAATTCTGGTAGATTTGGAATTAGGACTCATAATTTTTGTTTCTCTATTTTGCTTTAAAAATCAGTTCAAATCTTTACAGAAACATACAAATTTGTCACATGAAACTGTGAAAAGTTGGGTAGCAACACAGCCTACACATGTCAGACATAAACCCATTAGAAGAAAGTTTAAATGCAATCAAATCAAAGTCCCAACACTTTTACACCCTTTTCAATGTGATTTGGCAGATATGCCATTCCTTGCAAAAGAGAATGGGTGGCTTGTGTTTCTATCTTGTGTCCATTAATTGATTTTCCTGATTTGCGTGGGTTCGAACACTGATAAAGAAATCAGCAGGCACTGTTGCTAATGTTTTCGAGTCCATTTTTAAAGAAGTGCCATATTACATAACCACAGATAAAGTAAAAGAGTTTAGCAACAACCAAGTTCGTGCATTGTTTAAGAACCATAATATTCATTTCTGCATGACCAGGAGCAAAACGAAAGCACCCATTGCAGAAAGATTTATCTGAACATTGAAAACAAAGAACTAAAATTGGATGATGTACAATAAAAGTAAAAGTTTTACATATGTCTGTAGATTTTTCATATCTTTAACTATGTCATTTCCGTTTACCAATTTGTTGTGTCTACTTACGAACATTTCTGACTGGGGCTTGAAATTCTCTTGGTCTTACATTAGGATCTGATAATGCTTCCCACACAACAATCCAAACTTCACATCTCATTTCTGCTCGCTAATTTGTTGTATCAATGTGTGACATTTTATGATTGGTTTGGAAGGCTTCATTAGTGTTTTCTTCTATTTCAAATGAGTATTAGCTCTGTAATATAATTTGATAATTTCTAAGTTACCTTTCATTTGACTGAAATATTATTAACAAATTATATTTACAGAATCTAACATACAGAAATAAAATAAAGTAAAAAAGACATTATTTTTTTTCTTATTCTTCTGATTTAACATTTGTGCTGATGTTCATTGTCTGTGATTTTCCAGTGGTGCATATGTGTAATTCACGCGATTTTTTCCATGTGATATGTTGAAACAAGATGATCTATGGTTTCCACAAGTAAGGCAACACTTTTCCATCAACTCTCTTGTTTGCCTCATTTCTGTTAGTCCCTACTGGCTGTTGTCCTCTCAGCCCAACATTTATTTCACAGTAGGGATATTTATAAATATATATATTTTAACACAATTAGCTTTTATATTTTTATTTTTTTAAACCAATACATATAATTCTATTCAGAATAAGTGAACAAAAAAGAAATAAATAAATAAATAACTGTTTGTCCTTCTCTGACTATTAATTTTATCTTCGATTCTTTGCTTCTGTAGCTGAAATTTATTTCATTTATTTATTTTTTAGCATTAATACGTTTTAGTAACGGAAATGAGACAAAAAAGGTTTTGAACTCTCCTATCGCCTTTGTTTTTTAGAAACTTCTATTGCCAGCACATCAAATAGTTATTTCTTATAATTTGAGATGAATATTTGCTCTGTAGTATACTTTATAATTAATTTAATTTTCATGTTTCCAAAATCTAACCATTTAAAACTTTAGAATATATGACTTATCATGTTGACTTTTCATGACTGTTGGAGAAACCTTCATCTGTGTCATTTCTTGTCCCAATTTTGTTGTACCTAGATGAAAAATTATGTGTTCGGGTTGGAACTGTTTGTTAGTGTTTTCTTATATTTCAAATGAATATAATCTGCGTAATATACTTTGGTAATTTCTATTTTACCTTTTATTTGACTGAAATATTATTTACAAATTGTATTTACTGAATCTAACACACAGAAATTAAATAAAGTGAAAAATACATTTTTTTCTTTGTTTCTTTGTTTCTTTACACAAAGAAAGTTTCTTTGTGTAAAGTTCTATTTGTTTAGAAGTTTGTAACAGAAACGTAACATAAAATATAAGATCACAGCTAAAAATCAGTGAAATAATAATAATAATAATAATAATAATAATAATAATAATAATAATAATAATAATAATAATAATAATAATAATAATAATAATAATAATAATAATAATAATAAAACTATTTATTTGTGGTGGCAAATGAAGTAATGTAAGAAGAAGAAGAAGAATGAAGGAAAACAATTATGAAAAATACGAATTTTCGGTTATCATTGATATGATTGATTGTCAATTTCTTTTGAATAAGACTTCAAATTTATTTCCTAAAGAAATTTGTATTTCTGATGGAATTAGTTTAAGATATGCATTGATAAAAACACTGTGTAGTTGGAATGAATTACCTGAAAGAATTAAGAAACAGAATTCTTTGTTAATAAATTATAACCATCAGCTGAACTGGGAAATTGGTTCACTATCTCTGGACAAACTAAGAAATTGGATGATAGAATCAACATGCAAATATCAAATATTGCTCGCCAAAGGAGGAGAAAATCAAAAACATTATAGGGTTAATAGGGAGACCTGTTCTTGGTTTAAATGAAATTGGATGCCCAAAACCTGAAAACATAACATGTACTTTTAAATGCTTTTGGAAACATATTGAAAGATTCTGTGCTTTTAATAATGTTCAAAAATGTATTGGTTTTAAAAAAATTAAAAATGTTACCATTAATTTTACTACAGTAACAAGTTCCCAAGAACAGAAATGAAATAACTTTCGCACAAGTGTTGGGAAATCATATCCTATGACTGCTGATGTTACAATAATAGTAAGGAACAAAAAATAGAATGCACTTTCACTTAATTTAATTTCTAAATTTTAGATTAAAAAAAAGATAACATTGTAAATAATATTTCAGTCAAATCAATGTGTAAACTTAAATAAGCAATAGCGTGTCATCGATGTCTTATGCAAATTTAAGTTTGGAATTTGGTAACATAGAAATTAATAAAGTATACTACAGAGCTAATATTCATTGAAATAAGATTAAGTAATTATTTATTTGTGTCAGAAAAAATAACTAAATATAACAAGTGTGTTAAAATATATATAAAAATGCCTACTGTAAAATAAATGCTAGGCTGAGAGGACAACTGTCAATTGGGACTAGTCAAATGAGACAAACAAGGGATATGAAGGAAATTGCTGCCTCTCCTGTAAAATCCATAGTTCAACTTGTTTTGAAATATCACATGAGAAAATCACTTGAATTTCACGTATGCACCAGTGACAAATCATACACTACGAATATCACCGCAAATGTAAAATCAGAAGAATAAGAAAAAAATAGCGTCTTTTTCACTTTATTTAATTTCTGTATATTAGATTTAGTAAAAACAATTTTTAATAATATTTCAGTCAAATAAAATGTAACATAGAAATTAACAAAGTATATTACACAGATTATATTCATTTGAAATATAAGAAAACACTAACGAACAGTTCCAACCCAAACACAAATTATTTCTCATCTAGGTATAACAAAATTGCAACAGGAAATGACATGGATTAAGGTGTCTCCAACAGTCATGAAAATGCAACATGTTGAGTCATATAATCTAACGTTTTAAATGATTAGAACTTGGTAATATGAAAATTAAATTAATTACAAAGTATACTACAGAGATGATATTTATTTGAATTAATAAGAAATAACTATTTGATGTGCTGGCAATAGAGGTTTCTAAAAAACAAAGACGAAAGGAGAGTTCAAAACCTTTTTTGTCTCATTTCTGTTACTAAAACTTATTAATGCTAAAAAATAAATAAATAAAATAAATTTCCGTTACAGAAGTAAGTTAAGAGCACAAAGAATCGAAGATAAAATTAATAGTCAGAAGAGGACAAACAGCTATTTATTTATTTTTTTTTTGTTCAGTTATTCTGATTAGAATTATATGGATTGGTTTAAAAAAATAAAAATGTAAAAACTACTGTGAAATATATGTTGGGCTGAGAAGACAACAGCCAATAGGGACTGACGAAAATGAGGCAAACAAGAGTGTTGATGGAAAATTGTTGCCGCTCTTGTAAAAACCATAGTTCAACTTGTTTTGAAATTTCACATGGAGAAAAATCACGTGCATTACACGACGTAAGCACCAGTGGCAAATCACACACCATGAATATCAACACAAATGTTAAATCAGAAGAATAAGAAAACAAAATAGTGTCTTTTTCACTTTATTTAATTTCTGTATGTTAGATTCAGTAAATACAATTTGTACATAATATTTCAGTCAAATAAAAGGTAACATTGAAATTAACAAACGATATTACTGAGCTAATATTCATTTGAAATAGAAGAAAACGCTAATGAAGACTTCCAAACCAATCATAGAATGTCACATATTGATACATCAAATTAGCGAGCAGAAATGAAATCTGAGGTTTGGATTGTCGTATGAGAAGCATTATAAAACCCTCAAGTAAGACTAGGAGGTTTCCAAACCCCAGTCAGAAAAGTTCAGAAGTAGGCATAACAAATTGGTAATGGAAATGACACAGTTTAAGATATGAAAAATCTACACACATTTGTATAACTTTTACTTTTATTATATTTCATCCAATTGTAGATCTTTGTTTTCAATGTTCTCATAAATCTTTCTGCAATGGGTGATTTCATTTCGCTCATGGTCATGTAGAAATTAATATTACGGTTCTTAAACAATGCATGAACTTTCCTGTTGCAAAACTGTTTTATTTGATCTGTGTTCATGTAACATGGCACTTCTTTAAAAATAGACTGGAAAGCATTAACAACAACGTCTGCTGATTTCTTCTTCAGTGTTTGAACCCACACAAATCGGGAAAACCAATCAATGCACACAAGAAGGAAACACAAGTCCCCATTCTCTTTTGCTAGGGATGACATATCTTCCAAATCGCACTGACAAGTGTGTAAAAGGGTCAATACTTTGATTTGATTGTGTGTAAACTTTCTTCTAATGGGTTTATGTCTGACATGTGTAGGCTGTGTTGTTACCCAACTTTTGACAGTTTGATGTGCAAATTTGTGTGTTTCTGGAAAGCTTTGAATTGATTTTTAAAGTAAAATAGAGAAAAAAAAATTACGACTCCTATCACTAATTCTAGGAGAATTCCAAAAACAGGAAGTCACACGTAGCCTCAACTCTATGATGTCAATTTGTACAGAAAGCATGGGGAAACATACCATCATGAGACTCTGTGCGAAGGAATTAATGAAGAGTACTAAATGGATTGAATTCTAAAGGATGTAGTCAACTAGATTTTCTGGTCATTTACAGAAATATCGTTCTTTCAACTCGTGTGTGTGTGTGTGTGTGTGTGTGTGTGTGTGTGTGTGTGTGTGTGTGTGTGTGTGTGTGTGTGTGTGTGTGTGTGTGTGTGTGTGTGTGTGTGTGTGTGTGTGTGTGTGTGTGTGTCTTATTAATTGGAATAGATATTCCAACTATTTTGGAATATCTATTCACATTAAGAAGACCCATTCTGGAAATACTGTAAGTTATCATTAGAATTTCTAGGCTACATACAAAAGTTGTTGTAATCCATTAAAGTCTCCATTTATTTTAATTTATTTTTTTAAATGCTATTTGGTTTTTTTCTCTTGACTATAAACTAAAAATACTAATAGCCAAACATTTTGTAAAAAAGATAATGTTAATTAGAAAAAGTAATGAAGTTTAAGATCTTAAATGTAGACAAATCCATATATTTGGATGAGTTATGTATTTGGGATAAAAAGTGTGTGTGTGTTGGAGGGGACACCAACATATAATTAATTATTCAGAAAGGTCTAAAGGCTGCCACCATCTCGTTTCTACTCTAAGAATTTCCATAGTCTTTAACAGGAAAGAAATATCACACTTATTTGAAAAGTCATGCTGCCACCTATAGATGACCATTGACAAAATTTGAAGACGATGACGGATGTTTGTCACTCTAAGAAATTCAAAGATATCTTTTCTCAAACACATCACCCACAATTCCATAGGCAAACCAAACCACCATTGTGTGTGTGACAACATTGTCACACATACAATGGTAATTTGCGAACCTAACACACTACGTGATGTCCCTGACAGATTTGTGGCTCCCGAGTGAAATTCCAAACATTCTATACACTATCTTTTCTCTAACCACAATATATAGATAAGTAAACATAGATGTAGATAGGTAAATTGCAAACGATTTACTTATCTACATATGAAAACAACAAACATCCAGGAAACTGACATCGCTTTCTCCATTCACCATACCCCTATTTTGTGCAGCGTGTCCCACCAATCATGACAGGATTCCTTATCTCGAACTATCACTCACAATTCCATACGGGAACAAAACAAACAACGTGACGTCACTGGCACATCTTCCCCCAGGGGAATTCGAAACATTCCAAACCCATGACCTCACACACACATGCAATGATGTCTATCACCTTATCAAATAATGATGTTACGAATCCTTATCTTATCTTATCTTGATCTTGATCTTGTCAGAAGTGACTACAATACTATTCCGATATCTTGCCAAACTATGTGCAGGGAATTGAAGAGTATCAGTATTGGCAGTCTATCAGGCAGGTCCAAGATGGTATTAAATAAAAGTTTCTAATTCAGTGGCTAGTACGTCTATATTTTATTATATTTGATTTTCTTTTCTTTACTCAGTTTGGTGGTAATTTTATATTTTTGATTACCATTAATATGGTGGTGGTATTGTCATCTTAGCCTCCAAACCAGCACTAGGAATGACATTTGCTCTAATCCAGGTTGTGCGATTTGTTTACTCCAGGTGGGGTCATGTGGAGGTGGGGGTGACATTTTGTTGGGAGATAGGCTACTTTGCGATTTAACAACCCATTAGAAGCCCTTAGAATAAAGATAAGCAAATAGAAATAAATGACAGCTGCATGATGAACTCTTCTGATCTCTTTCACTTTATATTAGATTTTCCTCTATTTTGCATCTCTCTCTCTCTCTCTCTCTCTCTCTCTCTCTCTCACACACACACACACACACACACACACACACACACACACACACACACACACACACACACACACACACACACACACACACACACACACACACACACACACAGTTTAGAGAATATTAGAAATACGTAACTGATAAATGGAATCCAGCATTGACAAGCAACTGTGTGACAAATGACAGACACTAGCTATATGTAATTAGTAGAATGCTGAGGTGAGACCATTTCACGTCACCAGTTACTGTGTTACAATGGTCAGTTCCAATAAAGGCTCACTGCTGCAGTTGATTATTATAACACTGACAGAGAATCATTTCACATACATTTCTCAGTACAGTCGGCAGGGTGTAGCATAGAGGCAGCATACCTCATGGCTTAATAAGGACGCTCGTTAACCATATTGCGGTATGCGCACTTGCTACGCTAGCAATTAGCATAGCAAGTGCCGAAAGAAGTTTTTCCATGCTTAAACTGATTAAAATTATTTGCGAACAGCAATGACCCAAGAAAGATTGGTTGGTCTAGCAACTATATCGATAGAGGTGGACACAGTTATAATTTAAATTTAGAAGAGCTTATAAATAGTTTTATTGTGCGATATCCCCGTAGAGCAAACATTTAATTAATATTATTATGTAATTGTTTGGCATTAATATTTCTCTTGTAATAAAAACAAAATAGCAATTGGAGATTTTCTTATATTTTTGTCTTGTAATCCATCAGGGGCAATATTTAATTGTTTGCTTCAGGGCGCGATCTAATCTGGCGGCAGCCCTGGCAGTACTGTACAATAAATATCAAGTCAAGATGAAGAATAATCATATATATGATAAAAATAATACTAATAATTTTAATAATACTGATTTTTATTTATTTATTTTTTGTTGATTGAAATATTTACATATATACAATAATCTTGAGTAACATTCCCAGGTGTTCTTGTATAATGTTCAGCCTAAAGTATTGCACATAGGGTACATTTTTACAAAGGTTAGATTTTTATTTACTAATTTTATGAATATACGTATTATATTTGATAATACTAGTAATTAAGGAAGTTAATCAAAGTTGTCTTGAGATAAATCAGTCAAAGATTAAAAATAATAATGATTTTTATGATAGCAAATCTTTTGTTGTCATACTTATCAGCTGTTAGAATACCTGATAGTTTAGTTAGACGGATTTGTTACTGTCAATATTTTGTTGGCTGAGACATCTCATCTAATTAGAGTTACAATTACCGTGAAATTTTAAAGCACTATTAAATACAAGAAGTGTGAGTTACAACGTGATAGAACATGTAATTGCATGCTGTTAACAGCAAATTATGATTTGAAGGCATAAAATATCATTAATGTATATTATATATTACATATTTTTAACATCAAGTAAGTTTCAATTTTAATACAATTTTCCACACAATATGCAATTCAGAATACAGTTGTCAATACAATATACAGTTTTAATACAATATTTAATTTTAATACAATGTCTCTAATATTGAGGGATTCTATTTATCATAGTAATTTTTGATATTTTCTCCATTAATTTTAATATTTAATTTTATACATAGCCCATAATGCATACTGTATATTATGCGATTTTTAAATGTTAGTGTATGTGTGTGCGTGTGTAAATTATGCCCAGGATTAAGTAAAGGAAAGGAAATGGTAATTTTTAAAATTTTTTTTTAAATTAAAAATTTTAAAAAATTAATTATTTTTGAAGTGAGTTGGATGATAATATTTCTGAAGATAATAGGATTAACATAACTTTTTAAAATTTTTTTAAAAATTTTTATTTATTTATTATTATTATTTTTTTTTTTGCATCTGTTGCTGTTTGTTCTACATTTTGCATGATCTGGATCAGTTTATAATTTTCTGAGTGTGTTGACACAATTTCTACAGTTCGTGTTTCAGCGTTCTGTATCTGTTAGATATTTTAGATTGTACGACAGGCTATTGGGTAGTTTCAGTATATGATGCATTCTCACGGCTGCACCATATTAGTTGTTATAGTGTTTAGCTGTGTACAGAGGGTTCCCGTTGATCGTGTTATGCGACACGTGTCTCTGTTGTTACGGTGGCGTTACTGAAATAATTTTTAGTACCAGTATGAAGTATCTCAAATTCTTTATACTCAGGATTTTTTGTTTTGCCATCAGATAATTGTTTTAGTTTCTCAAAGCACCATCGAAACAATTATGCTGTCGCTAAGTTTTTTTTTTGATAAGTGATTGTTTGTTGTGTTTGCATAGATAGGTATAGTACTTGAGTTTTGTTTCAAACATTCCGTGCTATACGAGTTTTTTTTTTCTTTTTTTTTGCACTGAATGGCATGTAATGTCTTTTGTTGGAACAGTTCAGCAGCAGTGGTGCATTGTTTGTTATGAATATATCTCTACATTTTTTTCCATTTGAGGTGGCAATATATTGACCGAGCTTATGGTTTACTATGTTTTAGGGGTGTGATTTTGAAACACTGACAGCTGCTAAAAGCTAATGCAATAGCATGTATAACTGTATATATATCTTCGGACAATGGACTAGTATGTGTGATTCTTAGCTTCTTTAGGATTAGCATTTATGTTTTTCTGCTGTTTGCTTATGTTGATTAGATCATGTTGTGATTGCAGAGAGTAGCGTTAATGTTGTGTGTACCATTAGTAAAGCGGTATCATTTGAGAGAAAGTGATATATATGACTTTGTTGGACAAGTTGTGACTGTCATTTATGTACACTGTATATGTCGAACAGTGTAAGTGATTATACAGTAATGTATAATTTAACAGTAATGTATTGCTGTTACTTTTTTTATTTTTTGTGATCGGAGCTTGCTCTACCCTTGCTATGAGTTGCTTCAGTGTTGCACTACCAAATAGGTTAAGTGTTGCACTATCCAGGTATTTGCTTACGCTTGGACTAGCCGAACTTTATATAGTTTCTATATTCGGCATGAAACACTTTCAGTTTCTTATTCGGCTATGAAACAATATGGGATGTAATATCCCTTAACGTAAATACTTATTATTTCTTATACGTATTTTTATTATTTTAATATATTATTTTTTACACTTTTTTCCAAAAAGTTATAAAGTTATTGGATCATTTGCATTATGTAGTCTATACCAGTTTGCATTTTTTATAAGATTATCAGCAATGCTTTGTACTGTGATGGTAGTGCAGCTTATCTGGTGGGGGTTTAATAGCATGTGAGGAATGCAACGGTGCTATTATTTTTATTATGTGACACCTCCAGGGAGTCCAAGGACTCATCGAGGGAGAGTGTGCCAACAGCATCGAACGATTGAACTCCTTCAACTACTAACCACGCTCAAACTTGCTTAACATTTTGCGTGGGCCTTTAGTAGCAGAGGCGCTACCTTTGTTGGCGTGGAAAAACAAAGTTGGGATAAAGTACTGTCATCGATTTTGATAGATATTGCTGATGATATATATGTGTAAATAAGATATGATGTGATCTGTGCATGATTGTGTTTATGAATCCCCAAGTATTTCTTCTGTTGTTGGCGTGTTTGTGGTCAGGTTTTTGTACTGGCTTAATATATCCTGATATGTGTTAGTGGCCAAAGAGCTACACTCAAGAATATTTATAATAATACCTCCTATTAGATGCAGCCTATTTTTTGGGAGATTGTTGATACCATTAATCCACATTTCCAGTTCATGAAGGAAGCTGAATTAGTTTATATCTGGGAGTCTGTATGTTATTTTATTATGTACTGTGTTTAGGACTGTGTCTGTTGTTAGTCGTGATCTCCAAGAGTAACGTTTCTGTATATTCAAAAGAAGTTGAGGTTAAGGCAATGCTTCGGTTTTAAAGTGGTTAAGATCACACTGTGTGTTTTATTTTGGGAATGCCATAATACCACCTCCTGCTTTTCATGAAAAGTATATAAGCTATAGAACTGGCAATTTTTAATATTATATACACAGACACTTCTGTATTACATATAGAAACGTCAGTCAAGATTAGAACAGCAATATCTGTCAGGATATTATTGAGCTATGTTACTAACATAAGTCAGTTATGCTTCTTATATTACTGTGCAGTATGGTGAGTTCAGAACTTGTATAAAAATTGTCTATCTGCTTATTTAAAGATTAGAAAAAAAATCACCATTAACATTTTTCCAGTTGAAAATGTTCGCAGTAATTTGTGGTAGCGATGTTAGTGTTAAAAATGGCAAAATGTGCTTTCTATAGGATTGGGGGGGTAGGGGAAGAAAGAACTCTACACTTGCAAACCAGTTAGGTGAAAAATTACATTTCTCATAAATATTTGTGAGTTCTTCATCTATCGAATTTTTTTTTTGTTTTCCTTGCTTGATAAGCAGAATTTTGAAGTACAAATCCAGTTCTTTTATGTAGATTGGAGTTGGGGATGCCTAAGTGGTAGTATTGTAGCCACTCTGAACCGGATCAAGATCAAGATAAGATAAGGTATTGTGACATCATTAGATAATAAGATCATTGACGTCATTACGCGTGATTCAGTGGATGATGTCATGAGTGGGGAATGTTTCGAATTTCCCTGGGGGAACATGTGTCATTGAAGTCACGTTGTGTGATTTTGTTTGAGTATGGAATTGTGGGTGATAGTTAGAGGTAAGGAATCGTGACGTTATGAGTTTCAAATGTTTGGAAGTTTCTGGGGGACATAGTGTGTTTTTGTTTAAGTATGGGATTGTGGGTGATGGTTAGATATATGATAGAGTATGTAATCCTTTGAATTTCTCTGGGAGCCACATCTGTCTGCGACTTCACGTTGTGTGTTTTTGTTCGCGTATGGGATTCTCGGTGATGGTTAGAGATAAGATAGAGTATGGAATGTTTGGAATTTCGCTGGAGGACACACATCCGTCATTGATGACACATTGTGTTTTCTTTTGTCTATAGTTGGTAGTACGAATTTTCCAATATAAGCGTGTGGTATTTCATTACTGTTATTGAGTATGGGAATTTTAGTTTAGAGTCAAGAGATGGGGTCGGCAATTTGACATTTTCTAAATAATTAATTACTGGCTAACGCTGGTGTGTTTACCTCCCCCTCAAGCACAAGAACTTTTTTTACCCATATACATAACTAATCCGAATATTTTGATTTGTCTAAAATTTTAAAATCTTAATTTTCGTTACTTTTTTTAATTAAATGTTTTCTTTACTACAAAGTTTTTGATTATGGGAATTTTTGTTTAGAGTCAAGAGATGGCATCAGCATTTAGACATATTCTTAACAATTATTTAAAATCTATCATTGGTGTTCCCTCACCCCCTCAAGCACACACACTTTTTCTTTTCATTTACACTATATGTTTCCAACTTAGACATGAAAATTCGCTAATGTGGCCCATACTGAAAGTTTCTAATGTATTTATGTACCCTATGATTAATCTTGTGAAAAACTATTCAGTATTAGAATTAGAATTGCGCTTACCAGATCCTACGAGCACCGGTCATTTGAAATTACAAATATCATATAAAGTCACTGCACTCAATAGATATTGTCTGTTTTAGGTAATTTTGATCAAAAAATCTGAATTAATGCTAATATTTTCAAATGATCATTGCTATATTTAAACTACTCGAAAGAAACATTAGCTTACTTTCTTTCCAGAATGGCTTTTCTTGGAACTGACGAATTTCAGAATGCAAATAGATATTCCAAAATATTTGAATTATAACCATATATTCACAGCACAGCACACAAGACAATTTGCGAGGTGAAAGAACGAATTGCAGTAAATAAAACTGAAAATCCACTCCATTATTGTTCCTGATAGGTTTCTGTCCAAAGTGTCATCATGGAGTTGAAGTGGAATTGCCTTTTGGTTGTGAGTATGTGTGATTCCTGTGTTTGAAATTTTGGGTGATGATTAGAGTATGGAATTCTGACAAGTGAAATGAGTTTTTTTTTACTTTACGGGATACACAAAACTGCACAACGCACATACACAAGGCATTAAAAACAAATTGCAGTAAATAAGCTGAAATGCATTTGACTCTTGTTCCTTATAGGTTTCTGTCCATTTCCTTAATAACATTCACAATGTAGTTCATGGCTGTGTTTTTTCTGATAGTTGTGGATGTTCTCTATTTAGTGACATCATGGGAAGTAAAGTCACTGCTATTCTCTCCAGTTAATTTTTTTTCCTTCCATGTTCACATATTCAAAAAGAATTAAATACTGGTTTCTCAGTTTTATTGGCTTTTTCTTTCACATATTTCTTTACAATAGGTTTTAGTTAGACATTTTCTAAAATAATTATCCTGGAATCTCAGTTAGAAATTCTAAGCAGAATAAATATTCTTAAATATGGACAACACATCAACGATACCTTAATTATTCATTTAAGGTTACAAATACACATTTACTAGACTGAAATATTATTTACAAGTATATTAACAATGCAATTAGAACAAAGAAATTGCTATTTTCCTGAAGAAAGAAAATTTCCAATTGGTTTTGGGCTCGCCCTTTTTTATGTTAAGGAATACACAAAACAGTATAACACACATACACAAGGGCTGAAAGAACGAATTACTGTACATAACACGAAAATGCAGCTGACTCTTGTTCCTTAGCAGAAAATCTTTAGTTATGTTTCCATTATCAACTATAAGAATTCCTAGGTATTTTTTCAAGTTTTGGGTATCCAATATCATTCAATTCAAGAACAGGTCTGCTTATTAACCATTAATGTTTTTGATTTTTCTCTTCCTTTGGCAAGCAATATTTGATATTTGCATGTCCATTCTATTATCTAATCTCTTAGTTTGTCCAGAGATAGTGAATCATTGTCCAATTTCAGGTGATGCTTATATTTAATTAACCATGAATTCTGCTTTTTAACTTTTTCAGGTAATTATTTCTAAGTACAAGGTGTTGTTGTCAATGCATATCTTACAATAAATCCATCAGAGATACAAATTTCTTTAGGAAATAAACTTGGGAGTTCATCCAAAACAAACTGAGCATCAATATTACCAGTTATATCTGAAACTTTGTATTTTTTCCCCACTTTAGATTTATCACTTTCTTTTTTCTTCATACTTCTAACATTACTTCTTTTGAAAGCACAAATAAATAGTTATTATTATTATTATTATTATTTTACTAAATATATGCTCTGGTAGTATACTTTATGTTAACATTCTCTTACAAAGTTCCAAACATTTAGAAATTTACACTGTAGTGTTATCTTTAATCATGACTCATATATGCTCTTTTGATCTTTAGTTGGTAGCCGTTTGTAGTGGTAATGACAGTTTTTTCTTTCATGCACATTTTCTAAAATAATTAACTTAACTATTTATTTTGGTTTTTCTCTTCTAATGTGATGGACACATCTAATAGAGTAACAAAATTTCACTATTTAATTCATTTTGTACTTTATCCATTAAAATACCCACAATTACGTTATTTGGTAGGTTCTTTAAAAGTTCCAAACATTTAAAACTTTAGACTAAAGTGATATGTTTAGGTGAGCGAAAACACAACATGTCTAATCATGACTCATATCCTCCCTCCCACAACCAAAATTCGCATCTCGCAATGAGAACTTTTGATATGGTTCGACATATAAATGTATATATATTTTTCAATCTGATTGGTTGAATTTCTCTATTTTACTTTTAAAAATTCAAAATATGCTTTTCAAAATCTAGTTTTCATGACTCCTTCATTGGCATACACAAATTGCTTTTATTTGCAAAACTGTGATGAACTGGTTGTCCTCCTCTGGCTATTAATTTTATCTTCAATTCCCTGTGCTTCAAATATATTTCTGTACCTGAAATTTTATTTTAATTTATTTTATTTATTTTTTCTTTAGTATTAGCAAGGTCAAGTAAACGAAATGAGACAAACAAGGTTTGGAACTCTCTGTTTGCGATTTCTTATTAGAAACTTCTTTTTCCAGGCAAAATAAATAGTTATTTATTATTATTTCAAATGAATATTAGCTCTGTAGTATATTTTGTTAATTTCTATGTCACAAAGTTCCAAACATTTAAAACTTCAGACTATAGTGATATGTTTAGGCAAGCGTAAAACTCAATGTGTCGAATCATGACTCATATCCTCCCTCTCACAACCAAAATTTGCATCTCACAATGAAAACTTTTGATATGGTTCTACATATAAATATATATATATATTTCGATCTGATTCGTTGATTTTCTCTATTTTACTTTTAAAAAATTCAAAATATGCCTTTCAACCTCTAGTTTTCATCACTCCTTCATTGGCATACACAAATTGCTTTTGTTTGAAAAACTGTGATGAGCTGGTTGTCCTCCTCTGGCTATTAATTTTATCTTCAATTCCCTGTGCTGTAAACCTACTTCTGTAACTAAAATTTTAATTTCATTTATTTTATTTATTTTTTCTTTAGCATTAGTAAGATCAAGTAAACGAAATGAGACAAACAAAATTTGGAACTCTCTGTTAGAGATTTTTTATTAGAAACTTCTTTTTCCAGCATAATAAGGCTTTCCGCAATCACACAAAATCTTGTAGACTCCTGGAAACTGAGTGGGAAGATGTTTCTTCCTTCTACGTTTGGATGAACACCGTAGAGATATCTCCTATAACAGGACTAGAGCTAGCGCTCTCTCTAGCCACGTTCTCTTTTCTGCTAACTCAGACGAAGGCCGCCAGCACATTGTAAACTGGACTCAAACTGCTAATATCCATGTGTGCTACGATGAACTCGAAAGAAAGATTGTTGAATCAAGAGAAATTTCTCTAGATTCCTCTCATATCAACAACAGCCTGAGTTACAATCTCTCGGACCCACACGTTGCTTCTGTTCAGTATTGGCGCACTCGCGACAGCGCGTAGCATTCGTTTGTTTGGAACTCATACTTGCATTTTTTCAAACATGCTACTGTTTTTCACTTGTTCTGTTAATACAATTTTAAGTCTCTGTAATTTTTTATATATTTCTTTGAGTATGATACCTGATGATGTTCTTGTAACGAAACTAGTAAACTAGTAGTATCTTGTTAAATATATCTTGCCATCTTTTCTCTCGGTAATAGTCATTAAACTTATTTTATAATATTCCTACCGAGTAAAAATGAATTCTCCTAATATCTACTTTCCTGATGACGAGGAATTAAATTCACTGGTCAAAGAATATCAGAAAAATCTCAGACTTGTATTTCTTAAAAGATGTAAGTGCAATTCTATTATTCCACGTTTCCTTAATTTTAAAGAATCGATAAAATCCGCTAGTGCAGAAAGAATTTATAGGAAGGCAAAACTAGATCTTTTATCGGAACGCATTTGTGATACCAAACGTTGTCTTGCTGCTTATTTTTCCAAGAAGGCCTCTCACGAAACACGTTTTTCTCATTCTCTAGACAGTTCATCTTGGAACCATTTAAAAGAAATTAGCACTCTTAAGGCTTCTAAAATACAGAATTTAAACAAAATAAAACTCATTAGAAAATATGATTCTCTTAAATATAATCAAGATAACAAAACTTCTCATTTTGACTCTACCTATCTAAAAAAAGTTGTCATCAATAAGTCTTCTCATCAATTATCTTTGGCAGAAGAAAGCATACTTGCTAAAGGTCTCAACTTTGTCACTGCTCCTACATCCATCCCTAGAGAACATCTCTTAACAAAGATAGAAAATGCAGCTTCTTTATTACCAAAGAAAGACGCCAACCTCCTCCGTATGGAAGCAATTTTCTGTATTAATAAAGCTAGATCTCCACCTGAAAACATTTCTTACTCTGAAAGGAAAGCTATCAAGTCCTTAAAAGATAACAGTAACATAGTTGTCATTCCCGCATACAAAGGGAATGCAACTGTCATCTTAAAAAAGTCTGATTACCATAATAAAATCTTGGAACTTTTAAATAGTGATACCTACTCAGAAATTGCTAATGACCCTACGATGGAACTACATAATAGAATTAATAATTTATTAAAAACCACCTTAGATTTACAAAAAAACATTCGGCTTTCTCTTCGTTCGCTTCATCCCTTGATACCTCGACTGTATGGTCTCGCCAAGAGTCACAAAAATAACTGCCCACTCAGACCTATAGTTCAGGGCATACACTCTCCCACTTATAATCTCTCCAAATTTCTAGCGAGTTTTCTAAGAAATCTTTCTGGAATTTCTTCTTCACATATTAAAAACTCTGCAGATTTTGTTTCTAAAATCAAGGACATCAAACTTAAAAAAACAGATTTAATGGCAAGTTTTGATATTGTTTCTCTCTTTACAAATGTTCCTGCTCAAGAAGTCCTCGATCTTCTCAAGAATAAATTATCAAAAAAACTCTTTGCTCTTCTCTCCCATTGCATAAAGTCAGGATACTTCAAATATGATAACAAGATCTACTTACAAAACGCAAGTCTGGCTATGGGCAGCCCACTCTCTCCGATTCTTGCGGATATATTTCTCAACGAATTTGAAGGAAAAGCTATTAACTCCTTTCACTTTAAACCAAAAGTCTGGTTCCGATATATTGATGATATTTTCCACATCTGGGAAGACGGCGTCAATAACCTCTATTTATTTTTAGACCACCTAAACAAGTGCCACGAAAAAATCTCTTTCACCCTCGAACTAGAATCGGATGACTGTCTTCCCTTTTTAGACCTCAAACTTACCAGATGTGCTGAGAACATTAAAATCTCAATTTTTAGAAAGCCTACTCATACTGACAAATACCTTCATGCTTCCTCCCATCATTATCCTCCACAAAAATGTGGTATTATTTCCACTTTAGCCCACCGAGCCAAATCATTACTTACCGAAGAAACAGAAATTATAAATGAACTCAGTTTTCTTAAAAAACGTTTATTAACAATGGCTTCTCTCCAAAGAAGATTGACAAATTTCTTTCCCCCAGGCACTCAACTACTGCTGAAGATCCCCCTCCCCCAAGAGCCTTCATCTCCTTGCCTTACATCAGCTCTCTTTCACCAAAACTGGCAAAGATTCTCAAGAAATTTAACTTCAAAACGTGCTACACTACGCTTCCAAAACTTCGTTCATTACTTTGCAAACATAAACAGAAACATCTTCCCACTCAGTTTCCAGGACTCTACAAGATTTTGTGTGATTGCGGAAAGCCTTATTATGGACAGACTGCCAAATCCATCCTTCTACGTTTGGATGAACACCGTAGAGATATCTCCTATAACAGTACTAGAGCTAGCGCTCTCTCTAGCCACGTTCTCTTTTCTGCTAACTCAGACGAAGGCCGCCAGCACATTGTAAACTGGACTCAAACTGCTAATATCCATGTGTGCTACGATGAACTCGAAAGAAAGATTGTTGAATCAAGAGAAATTTCTCTAGATTCCTCTCATATCAACAACAGCCTGAGTTACAATCTCTCGGACGCACACGTTGCTTCTGTTCAGTACTGGCGCACTCGCGACAGCGCGTAGTATTCGTTTCTTTGGAACTCATACTTGCATTTTTTCAAACATGCTACTGTTTTTCACTTGTTCTGTTAATACAATTTTAAGTCTCTGTAATTTTTTATATACTTCTTTGAGTATGATACCTGATGATGTTCTTGTAACGAAACTAGTAAACTAGTAGTATCGTGTTAAATATATCTTGCCATCTTTTCTCTCGGTAATAGTCATTAAACTTATTTTATAATATTCCTACCGAGTAAAAATGAATTCTCCTAATATATATATATATATATATATATATATATATATATATATATATATATATATATATATATATATATATATATATATATATATATATATATATATATATATAGTCTAAAGTTTTAAATGTTTGGAACTTTGTACAATATAAATTTAAAAAAATATTATACTGAGATATTCATTTGAAATAATAAGAAATAATTCTTTATTTGCGCTGGAAAAAGTAGTTTCTAATAAAAAATCGCCAATGGAGAGTTACAAATCTTGTTATCTCGTTTCCTTTACTTAAACTTACTAATGCTAAAGAAAAAAAATTAATTAAATTAAACTAAATTTCATTTACAGATGTAGGTTTGAAGCACAAGTAACTGAAGGTAAAATTAAAAACCAGAGAAGGAAAACCAGTTCCTCACAGTTTTGCAAGCAAAAGCAATTTGTGTTTGCCAATGAAGGAGTCATAAAAACTAGATTTTGAAGAGCATATTTTGAAATTTTAAAAGTAAAATTGAAAAAATCGACCAATCAGATCAGTAAAAAAATATACACACACACAAATATATATATATATTTGTTTTTATAAGCCATGTTTTAATCTTTTTTCCCAAGTAATAAAACAGACAAGTATCTCAAGTTTGCACCTGCACGTAGTGCAAGACTGTGGCAACTCTTGAAAGTAGTGCCACACCAAGGCAACTCATTGTAAAGGTGGTGTAAGATTCGATCACTTTCCTGTTTGCTTACTTGGGAAAAAGGATTAAAACCTAGCTTATAAAATTGCTTGGTATCTCTAATATACTATATACCCTAGGGAAAAAACTTTCCACACACACACACACACACACACACACACACACACACACACACACACACACACACACACACACACACACACACACACACACACACACACACACACACACACATATTCGTGGGAGGGAGGATATGAGTCATGATTAGATACGTTGAGTTCTCCGCTCACCTAAACATATCCCTATAGTCTAAAGTTTTAAATGTTTGGAATTTTAAGGAACCAACCAAATAATGTAATTGTGTTTCTTTTTAATGAAAAAAATACAAAATGGATTAAATATTGATAATTTTGTTACTCTATTAAATGTCCCAATCAGATTAGAAGAGAAAAAACAAAAGAAATAGTTAATTATGTTAGAAAATGTGAACATGAATTAAAAAATATTATCATTACCACTACAAACGGCCGCCACCTAAAGATCAAAAGAGCAGATATGAGTCATGATTAAAGACAACACTATAGTGTAAATTTCTAAATGTTTGGAACTTTGTAACAGAAAGTTAACATAAAGTATATTAGTACAGCTAACATTCAGTGAAATAATAATAATAATAATAACTATTTATTTGTGCTGTCAAAAGAAGTAACGTAAGAAGTATGAAGAAAAAGAAAATGATACTAAAGTGGGGAGAAAAACGAAGTTTCAGATATCACTGGTGTTATTGATGCTGAGTTTCTTTTGGATGAACGCTCAAGTTTATTTCCTAAAGAAATTTGTATTTCTGATGGATTTATTATAAGATATGTATTGATAAAAACACCATGTACTTGGAAAGAGTAACCTGAAAAAGCTAAAAATCATCACCTGAAATGGGACATTGGTTCACTATCTCTGGACAAACTAAGAAATTGGATAACAGAATCAACATGGAAATATCATGTGCATGTTGATATCAAATATTATTGTTTGCCAAAGGAAGAGAAAAATCAAAAACATTAACGGAGTTAATAGGCAGATCTCTTTTTGAATTGAATGATATTGGTTGCCCAAAATGGGAACAAATACCATGCAATTCTTATAATTGTTTTTGGAAACAACCTAAGTTTTGTGGTGAGGAACAAGAATGAACTCCAGGTTATTTCAGATTACTTACAGCAATTCGTTCTCTCAGCTCTTGGGTGTGTTGTGCTGTTTTGTGTATCCCTTACACTAAAGAAAACTCATTTCACTTGTCAGAATTCCATACTCTAACCATCACCCAGAATTTTAAACACAGGAATTACACATATTCACAACAAAAAGGCATTTCCACTTCAACTCTATATTGTCACTTTGGAGAGAAACTTACAAGGAACAATAATCGAGGCATTGTTATTTTATTTACTGCAATTCGTTCTTTCACCTCACAAATGATCTTGTGTGTTGTGCTGTGAATATATGGTTATATACTCAAGTATTTTGGAATATCTATTTGCATTCTGAAATTCGTCAGTTCCAAGAAGATCCATTCTGGAAAGAATGTAAGCTAAGGTTTCTTTCGTGTACTTTAAATATAGCAATGATCATTTCAGAATATTAGCATTGGTTGAGATTTGCTTTATCAAAATCACCCAAAACAGACAATATTTGTTGAGTACAGTGACTTTATATGATATTTATAATTTTAAATGACCGTAGTAATATGGGTGGCAATATTAACAAGATCAAAATCAAGATAAGATAAGGAATTGTGATGTCATTGGTTAATAAGAAGATGTTTTGGAAGGAAAGTAAGATATGGAAAGAAAGATAAGGAATTGTGATGTCATTGGTTAATAAGAAGATGTTATGAGATGTAGATAAGTGACATAATTTGTTAGTTGTAGATAAGTGAGATCATTTTTTAGTTGTAAATAAGTGATATTATTGTTTTGAATGGAAAAGAAGATTTATTAGAAATAAGGAATCGTGTTGTGATTGGTGGGACACTTCTAACAAGATCAAGATCAAGATAAGATAAGGAATCGTGACGTGAATGTTTGTTGTTATAGAATATGTTGATAAAAAAAATGTTTAGGAATATTTGTATTTAGAAGAGCCATTCTGGAAGTAAGTCATTTTAAATTATCATTAGAATTTCTGGAATACATACAAAAGGTTTTGTAATCCATTTAACTGTCCGTTTCTTTTAATTTATATATTTTAAAATGCCGTAAAGACACCAGCATATACTTATATTATTCAGAAAAGCTTCAAATACAGTCGCTGTGTAATCTTAAAAGAACAAACGGTGTCGTTGATGTGTTATGTATGTTTAAGAAATAGCACTTTTGAAATCACCGTGAATTCACACACGATTTGTTTATTTATTGAACTTTAATATCTTAATGTCAGACAAATCAAAATATTCGGATGAATTATGAAAAAAATATGAACTTGAATTAGAATATGAATATAGAGGAAAATACGGATGAGCTATGAAACAAAAAGTGTGTTTAAGTGTTTAAGGGACACCAGTATAAAATTAAACTATTCAGAAAAGCTTGAAACACTCCTGCCATTACGACCTTCTCTAAGAATTCCCATCCTTTAACAGGAAAGAAATAACCCAAATGTGTTGGAAAATTAGTAGAGTCATCTATAGAAGAAAAAAAATATGTTTGATTGATATTAGCATATAATTAAATTATTCAGAAAATTTCGAGACAGCGCCGCTATAACGATTCTACTCTACTCTAAGAATCCCCACCTTTAACTGGAAAGAAATACCCCAAATGTATTGGAAAAGTACAGCCATCTATAGAAGATAAAAAATGCATGTTTTAGTGACATTAGCATATAATTAAATTATTCAGAAAACACTAAACACGGCCGCCATCACGAGTGTACTCTACTCTAAGAATACCCAACCTTTAACAGGAAAGAAGTACCCCATAATGTATTGGAAATTAGTACACCCATCTATAGACAACCAAACAAAACATGACGACAATGACAGATGTGTGTCACCTGGGGAAAATTCCCAAGATATCTTATCTAAAAAACATCGCCCACAATTCTATAGCCAAACCAAAACAACATGTGATATCAAAGAGAGACATACTGTATGTTCCCCAGAAATTTCCAAGCACATAACGTCATGATTCTTATCTCTAAAAATCACCAATAATGCATTAAGCGAACCAAAAATACCAGGTGATGTCCCTGATAGATGAGGGCCCCAGAGAAATTCCAAACATTCCAAACTCTATAACAACAAACATTCACGTCACGATTTCTTATCTTATCTTGTTAGAAGTGTCTCACCAATCACGAGGCAATTCCTTATCTCTAATATATCTGCCTTTCCATTCAAAATAACAACGTCACTTATTTACAACTAACAAATGACGTCACTTATCTACATCGCATAACAACACCCACCCACGTCACGATTCCTTATCTTATCTTGATCTTGATCTTGTTCAGAGTGTCCCACCAATCACACGAATCCTTATCTCTACCATCACCCATAATTCCATACGCGAACAAAACAAACAACGTGACATCACACACACACATATGCCCCCAGGGAAATTTCTAACATTTCAATCTCGATTACGCCCACAATGACGTCATCTTCTTATCAACCATTGACGTCACGGTTCCTTATCTTATCTTGATTTTGATCTTGTTAATATCGCCACCCATATTACTGACCGCTGCTAGCAGGATTTTTGGTAAGTGAAATTGTAATTCTAATACTGAATAGTTTTTCACAAGATTAATCATAAGGGTATATACATTAGAGACTTTCAGCATGGGTATATACATTAGCGAATTTTCATGGCTATATTATTAGTATATGGTTATAAGGTGGTTTTGCAACGAAAAAAATAATGTGTGCGTTCTTGAGGGGGTTGAGGTACACCAATGATAGCCTGTAAATAATTGTTAAGAATATTTCTAAATGCTGACGCCATCTCTTGATTCTAAACTAAAATTCCATAGTCAAAAACGTTTTAATAAAGATAACATTTAATTATAAAAAAACGAACTTTAAGATCTTAAAATTTTAGACAAATCAAAATATTCGGATTAGTTATGTATATGGGTAAAAAAGTGCTTGTGCTTGACGGTGAGGGGGAGTTGGGCACACCAGCGTTAGCCAGTAATTAATTATTTAGAAAATGTCTAATTTCTGACCCCCTTTTCTGACTCTAAACTAAAATTAACATACTTAATAGCAGTAATGAAATACCTCAGACGTATATTGGAAGATTCGTGCTGCCAACTATAGGCAACCGAAAACACATGTGATGTCAATGATGGATGTGTGTCCGCAGCGAATTTCCAAACATTCCATATTCTATCCTATCTCTAACCATCACCGACAATTCCATACCCGAACAAAAACACACACAACATGATGTCACAGACAGATGTGGCCTCCAGAGAAATTCTAAGGATTACATACTCTATCTTATATTTAACCATACCCACAATTCCATAAGCGAACAAAAACACTGATACATATGTTCCTCAGAAAATTCCAAACATTCCAAGCACATAACATCACTATTCCTTATATCTATCACCTACGAGAACGAAAACACACACCACGTGACGTTAATGACACATGTTCTCCCAGGGAAATTCCAAACGAACCATTCCACATTCATGACGTCACCCACATAATTACACACAATTATGTCGATGATCTTATCAGCCAATGACGTCATGATTCCTTTTGTTATCTTGATCTGCTTCAGAGTGCCTACACCACTACTTGCCTATTATTACATATTCACGTTTAAGCTTTGCCTTTTTGGTTACAGCCAGCGTGCGATCTCTCAGGCTTTTATTGGTAAGGCGTGCGATCACTGGTGTGGTGGTTTTTCTCTCTCTCTCTCCCTCTTTTTTTGTTGTGGCACTCGATTTAAGGAGGTGATGTTTGTGGTAGTGGCTCATACACAGATTGTTGTGCTAATCAATTGTACTAATCGATAGAGAGTTAAGATCGCCTCTCTTTTCTTTATATCTGGGATCAGTCAACTTGTCCTTATTTTTCTATTCTTTCTGTACTTAAGTTCCTTTTGTTAGTAACACTCCCAGCCGACCTGTTGCCTGGTCTGCCGCTGGGGATGGGGGGGGTATATTTTGGGCTGTAGAGGCGTACGTTCACGGAGCCGGTCCTGCTTGCGGGATGAAGAACGACAGATAAACTGGCGGAAAAAACTTACTGATCGCGCCCAAGACCGGCTAACTATGCCTGATGAAGATCCTCAAGTTCCTCACGTCTTCGACCGGGAATCGAACCTGGGACACTCCTTTATCTGGCATATGGTTGCGAAGCGCAAGGCCGCTAGGCTAACAGCGCAGCTACAGCGCTGCCTTCTATAATATATTTTTATACCTTCGTTTATATTATAAAGATATGTATACACTACAAATACACATTAGTTATAATGTTTTTTTTTATGAATTTTGCATTCAGGTGTTTATCGTTTATGAATTTTAAATAATGTAGTTGAAATAAATTGTTTTTTCTTTGTGTTTATATTGATCCCAGTTGAGGTGTAATGTTTCAGCTTTCACCATCGAAGCGTTTATTAAGCTTATATAAGGATTATATTACTTAGTTTTTCTTAATTGGTTTGTCTGCCGTGTTTGCAGTAGATTGACACTTGATAGATTTGATATTTATAACACGACTACTACTGCAGTAGAATGAGAAATGCACACACACACACACACACACACACACACACACACACACACACACACACACACACACACACACACACACACACACACACACACACACACACACACACACACACACACACACACACACACACACACACAATAATTAGGAATGCCAGCCATGTTGGCTGAGTGGATTGCATGTCCAGGTTGGAGTGTCACTCCAACCAACAGGTTGTGGGTTCGAGTGCCACTATGGGCATGGGTGTTTGTAAAAGCCAGCTCTGGACGAGCTTGTATAGCTTCTTGAGTTTATAACAGAGAGCTATATGAAAAATGACATGATATGTTACTGAACTGAAAATACTGAATTAATTCTATAGATTGCACCTAATTAAGTGTGCAGGATGTTAGGATTCATATTCATATTTCTCCTTCATAGTACCTTTTTATGCTATTGTAGTTTTAAGGTTTCTATTTTCAAAAGGTAGTTTAGCATATCTGGAATGCAGAAGCTTGAAATGGCCTTTCGGTATTATATTGAGTATTATGTTTATATATGATATATTGCAGTTAGTTGACTCTGGTCTTTTTATATACCTTAAGAGAATATAGTTTTTGTAATTTTGTAGATGGCATTAAAGTAAGACTTTAACATAGCTGCATATTGAGATTAATGTTCTGCTGTTGGCTTTCATTTTGTCACTGCAATGTAAATAAAGCCGATTATTCTTTTTTTACCCAGAGAGGGATCAGCTTTAATTTTATACTATACTGATCTTAATCTATTTTTGGAGTCTGCACAAACTGCTTAAGTTGTTTTAATCTTAATATGCTTTTGCATATTGCTCTGTATATTAGTTAATAGATGATTTTGCTATTCCATTTCATATCTACATCGAAGTAAATTTCAAAGCATGATATTATTTCAACCCCAGTTATGGTGGTAGTTTTAATGTTTTGTGTGTTCTGTATGTTGGACAGCAGACGATGGATTATTAAATATATTATCAACTGGCTGAATCAGTCGGTTTCTGAATATCATTATTTTTGGTGTCATCGGGGTTTAGGTTATATGAAGGTTTTGGTGAGAGTCAGTGAAAAGATTTATTGTCAAGTAGCATGTTTGTTTGGACTATGCTTGCATTATTATGGATGAATACTATACCTTTATCATCTGCATATTGGAAGATCTTGTGTGTGAAATGGTCTTTCGTTATATAAAAGCTCCCTGTTGCACTCCGAAGGTTACTGATAACTCTCTTCCACTACGGATTAGCCCGTCGATTTGTTTTCTGTTTGAAGGTTATCTCTAAACCATGTGCACAGATGCCCTCCTGTTCCTATAAAGGTTCATGTATACAGTACTTTAGGCAAGCAGATAAGGACTATCATGACAATTTTGTTTTTAGCTAAGGTGATATTAATTATGTCTGTAAAATTGTCCGAGACAGAGAGACATTATTTCCTTAATCATCTAAAAACCGTACTGTGTTTAGGGGATGACTTGAAAGGTTTATGTATATGATACGAGTTTGCTAAGAACGATTTGCTCCCTAATTTGATAACTGGCAGTGTAGCTACAGGTCTGTAATGGTTTTTAACATTCTGGATGTATGTCCATTTTTAAAGATTTTACTGGTTAATTTTTGTAAGACTATGTCTAGGCAAACTGCATGTTGCTACACATCTTTGTGCTTGGTGTCATCGATTACTGGACCGTTATTTGATTTAGCCTGACTCAATACAGAGAGCAGCTTTGCTTACTCATATGGTCGATAACTATGTTTGTTTGGCTTGTGGCCCGACTAAGGAAAGGGTATGTTTCAAAGACAGTTGTATTAGCAGCACAGTCTAACTCCTCGCTGATCAGATGCCATGTTCACGTCATTTTGTGGGAAGGTTGTTTGTTTCTGTTGTAGTTTCTTTAATGCATCTTATCTGCTTTGTAAGATGATTCCTTCTTATCTTATATTCGGTTTTTAAGGATGTTACTTTAATCGTTTCCATAGAATATCATTTCTGTGTATATCTAGGCTCAGGTTTTTGTTATTCAAGAATTTTGGTTTGTTTTTGAGCAAATTATGATTTTCTTAGTAGCTTTCTTATATATTTCCTCAATAGCAAGTTTAATGCTGTTGTGTAAAATATTTCTTATTATTATTACGTGATATTCAAGGAGTCCAGAGACTCATCGAGGGAGACACCTGCCCTACAACTCCCTGTCTCCACCTAAAACGAACCACAACTACTATCATTATCTACACTAACATCATCTACTACCCACCACTACCATCATCACTAATATTTTCATAGACAATCACAAAAGGCTGGAGAGAGGATACGCTAACCACTCGGGCACCCGGGAGGGAAAATATCTATGGCCATATGTTTCCAGTCAATTTTTTTTTATTTCGTGGTTTACTATTTCTTCACCTATTATTTTTTGCGTTGCTTTTCCAGACGAATCAGTAAAACATTGCAAGGATTCTGTCTTAGTGTGCAGGTTTAGCGTCATGATATAATAGTCTAATACTTTGCATTTTTGATTTAATTGATTTTTGACAATAATTATTTGGTGGTACTGGAACGTTCAAGGACTGGTAGTATTAGTGCATGACGTTATAGCTGTTATTAGGTAATCCCTCATAACATCAAGGTATTGAAGTGATGATGTGATTTGTTTTTGTAATATTTACGTCTATATCAGAGATTATTATTATGTATTCATTTAAGCATAATCTATGCAAGAAAGCCAACAGTTTTGCTCATGCAAGAATTTGAATGTGTTTAAGTTTGGTGGCCTCTAAAGCATTATTATTAAATGATGCGATTGATTGGCAGCATTAATTATTTCGATACAAACGTTTTCAACGTGCTCAAACTTCTCGACAGTTTCTTTCCTTATTTATTTCTGTTCAGTAAATATTAGTGTTCCACCACCTCAGTTTTATTTGTCAGAAGTATCTGCGTTGTTGAAAACCTGGAATTTGAAAGGCAGTTGTTTCATCATTAGTAAAGATCCGAAGGATTATATTCGAGTTAGTGATATATTGTTCCTAACTTTTGTTAGGAACAATATATCACTAATTCGAATATAATCCTTCACATAAGCCTGTAACTTTAGCCAATGTTTTCGAATGCTTCTGATGTTTATATGCAAAATGGGGAGTTCCCTGTGTTGCTTTCATGCTTCGAGACCCAGCTATATATATTGAATATATATTTAGGTGGGATCAAATTCCGGAATTATCATAAAAATATATGTGGATTATTTTCGGTTTGTTTAAAAGAACAGTTTGGGATGTAGAATTTAATGTGGAGATATGTGACATCTAATGTTTTAAAAAGTTATCAGGTTGTGCTATACTCTATGATAGCGGCTTTATTTATCTTAAAAACTGACTGGTGTGTGTGTGTGTGTGTGTGTGTGTGTGTGTGTGTGTGTGTGTGTGTGTGTGTGTGTGTGTGTGTGTGTGTGTGTGTGTGTGTGTGTGTGTGTGTGTGTGTGTGTGTGTGTGTGTGTGTGTGTGTGTGTGTGTGTGTGTGTCAATTTCATTATAGTTTTTCTTTCAAGTGAGGAAGAGGTGTACTTGGAACGCAAGGGAATACTGCAAGTCGCAGTAGTACTAGTAAAACTGAATCCTCTATACACAGCGAATAATTTTAAGACTCAGTTTTAATATAAGGATATGTATGAATAACATTGTTCCTGTAAAATAGTTTGCAAGCTTAAATTCAACATAGAATAATTGGATCTTATTAATTGGATCCATCTTAAGGAGTTAACTGAGAAAATATTTTATTCTGAAATTTCAGATGATAATTACGTCTATGCGATATCTGAAGGGAATCAATCTCTGATAAGTCCCGAACAACGCAGTGATAAAAATACTGAAGTGATTATTACATATTGGCAGCAGGAAACCGCGAAACCGCTTTCAGTTTATCTATACGAGAAAGCTGGCAACAAGAGACCAGTGAAAGTAATGACCAATGTAACTCAGGAGGATGACGGTTGGACTAAGTTGTATTTCGTTACTGGACATTTCCTTCGTCTTGAACAAAACTATAAAGTAAGTGTTATTTATCACTTATTTCATTGGCTTTTTTTGAAATATATCCATCTCCAAGATTAAATAATTCATATCATTAATGCTGTTTTTGCAAAGCAGTATATCGATTTAAAAATTTGTCGACTCATATGTCCATCTGCAAGTCAGGAAATATCAAGATATGCAGTTTTTCGAAAGAGGTCACTAATTACCTCACCTCTTCACTTTTAAACCGTCTAATAGTATCATGTGTAAGGTGAATGCAGTTATCGTATCGCAAATTATTATATAATACTTTTTATTACTTTTGAAAATAGGAAACTAAGTCACGCGTATCCCTGAAAATGGACGTCATCTCATTTGACCTTTCCTGTCGAATTAGTATGTTTCCTTACAGAAGGTGAAAACTTAGAGATACTTAATCATCGAGAGGGAAACCAAAATCCAAATCTCTGAATTCTTAAGCTATTTTTCTGGAGTATAAAAGAATGACCCAAAATTTCCATTTTTGTTTCCTGTATACTGATTAATTTGATATTGTTTATTGTAATAATAATAATCAAATGAATTAAATATATAAGCATTAAAAATTCATTCTTAAGAAAAACGATATGTGAATAGCTTACAATACTTACGAAACTTTAATTCTTTAGAATAAGTTGTCGAATTACCAAATTCGAAAACTTTTACTTTACTAGTTCGAAATCCATAACATCTACAACTAAACGGTGAGAAGCATTTTCAACAACAACAACAACAAAAAAATCAATCAATGAATCAATCAATAAATAAAATCCTACAAGAGGTGACTGTCTGGTTCTAAAGACGCACTTCCCAGTGATGTCATTTCTAGAAGACAAACCACTTTGAGCTATTCTGAAGTGACACCGAACAGATGAGTCAAGATAACGAACCCGATACTCCCGAAGAAAACGCATAGGCCAAATACCCTATTTACAAATGAACTGGATGCTTCATGAACATGAATGGCATCAATCTCATCAGCTGGTAATCGGAAACAGTGTGTGCGAGCGGTGGTTTATATTAACGTTTGAAATTTTTACCGTAAGTCAGCACTAACACATGTTTGCTACCTAGTGGATATCAACAAAGAATTTAGTAATCTATTCTCGGGATTGTTTCATCCAGCTATTTTATTGCCTGCAGTGAAAAATGGATATATTTCGAGAATCTAAACAAGAGAAAGTCAACTTGTTACGGACCATCTCCAATGGTCCTGCAAAATAATCGACAATCGAAAGTGGATACTACTAAAAAAATACAGCGGTTAATCACACGTAAAGCAGTCCGGATGCAAGAAAAAAACAACAACTGGAGATTGAGCATTTTCCTTATCCAGCATACAGCCCAGAAGTAGCAATGTTCATCTTCTAATCTATGGTTCGTTTCACTCCCAATTTGCATGACGCTTCTCCGATATAGAGGAATTGAAAGCTGCTTGCATTTGACCCCAGATCTGATATCGTATTTTGGAAGAACTGAAATCCCTGCGAAGACTGCGATAGAAACAGCTTATATTTTATGAAATATTGAAATAAAAGGTTCATATTTCGAAATCGTTTGAGCCACACATATTTATAAATATAACAAATTAAATGCTGGTGTCTAAATATTCTAATACTCTTTTCGTGCATGTTACTGATCTAAATGATGTAAATATGAAAGAAAAGAATTTTCAAATAACTGAAATTACATTAAACGAAGAAATAAAACTTCCACAGTGGTATCATATTAAATTTAAGTACAGCATAATTTTTATTAGCCTGTTGAATTATTTTGATTGATTCTTGTTTCGCAAAGAGCATGCAAATTCTACAAAGAGTAGACTGCTTGAGATAGCTCTTGAACAATGATTGAATCAGTTCTACAGAATAGGAGTACCAAAAGTCTAAATTAAGAGTTGCGTTGTTTCGAATTATAAGTTCAATATATTATATTTGTTTGTTCTTCTAGCAGGCTTGCCTATTTTACGGTAGGAAAAAAAACTTTCTATCCCCGTATGAGACCATCTAACTCATATTAATTTAGAACTCTTATTAAATTTCTCCTTTTGCTCATTACTTGCAGTAAGTGATGAACCAAAAATTGATATATTATGGAAGCACTACAAGCAGCAATACATGTAAAACATTCGTACTTTATCTCGCGTGCTGTTAGCTGTACAGGAGGTGTCATTGTTCAGCTGTGCTTTATCTCACGTGCAGGAGGCGTCAGGTCCTCCTGCCGAAAGCTAACCAAAAATAAAAAATAAAAAAATTCAATGTCTTGTCTCTATTTCCTTATCACGAGAGGAATATGTTTAATTTTTCAAATGATATCAGTTAGCTGATTTAATATGAAGATTGTAGAAATTTCTCCCCCTGAACATTCGTTTTTCCTACAAACAAGTCAGAGAAAAATAATTAATCTGATACACTGACTTCATGATCTCAGCAGCCTTAAGACTAAGTAACGACGTCTGTACATTCCTAGTGTCATGAAGGCGTGTACAGCTTACACAGCTCGGATCAATGGATTATTATTTCCTCTCAGTTTCTTAGTTTTATGCCTATTAGAAACGACACCACGGAAAGGAATCTTGTAATAAATGTATCTTTTATTTTTGATTTGCCCAGATCTTGATGGAAGCCAAAGTTTTCGATCCAATTAGCGCCACTATAGCAGTTAAGAAACTTAAAGGTAAGTATAAATCAGTGTAATTTTTATCATCATCATCATCATCATTATCATCATCATCATCATATTATTATTATTATTATTATTATTATTATTATTATTATTAATCGCCCTCATTATTAACAGTAGTAGTAGTAGTAGAACTTAAAAATGCGCAAGCACGATATTTCTTCTTTTTCCTATTATTAAATTTTGCACAATCAGATAACAAATATATCAAGATCAAATTACCAATAGACATTCTGGAGCAACAAAAATATCTTAAACTTTGAAATAGGCATTAATTGTACTTTATTCCTGGATGAGTAGTACATTATAAATAAGAGTTATCATCAGTTATCTGTCCAAATTCCAACAACTATATCAAATTCTAAGGATTGAATATCGTTTGTGTTATAATAGTGGCCAAATAAAGATCCATATCTTGAAATGTTTTAGTAGATAATCTCCGAGACATAAAAATAATAAAGTGCATTGGATAGGACGAGGAATAGACAGGTAAATACTTCAAGGAAACTTCTGATTTTGTAGGATATAAAGCATTCAGACACGGCACATTTCAGTATTATTCGCAGACCGGTAAGTGAGAAAAAAATTAAAACTAAATGGGATCATTATCACTATTATCAAAAATTTAGAATCTAGTTTTTCGAAATTCTAATTTTAAACTTAATTTTTCTAGCTTACTCTACTTTTTTTTTTCATTTTTAAAATTATTTCCTCTTGTCATCATTCTGATATATTCTACTGATGTGGTGTATTCCTCTGTTTCTGTGTATTAATAAATCTCCTTTGTTATGTTTCGACGTTTTCTTACCTTTTTCCTACTATGTTTTGGTTCACGTGTATACGATATTTATTTAAAGTAAGTAGTTCTTCAGTTGCAGAGCTCGCGGCACTTGAGACAATGCTAGCTGACTGAGTGCGGTTGTAAATGTCTGAAATACACAAGGAATTTCTCTTTCTGCTCTGTATGATTTCTCTTTAAGGTACTTCATGAGAAGTTAGTTTTTAGTTAAGTAATAACTTCATGACATCAAACCTAAGTAGCGACGTCTGTTTATGCCTATAAGGAACGATTCTACAGAAAGGAATCTTGTAATGAATCAACCTTTTATTTTTATTTTTCCCAGATTATGACGAAAGCAGAAGTTGACGCCGAAATTTAGACTTTTTCGTCTGAAGTCTGCCTGCATTTTTCTAATCTGTTTTACTGTAAGCAGAAACTAGTTATCATTGTTACCCACTCCTCGCTTCAAACTAAAAATTTTTCCTCTTATTTCATCTGTTTCACTTGCTGAACAGCCTTTCATTCTTCATTATTTTCTAAGGATATTAGTCATTGAGTTTTATGAAAATATCTACACAAGATTCAGTTTTCTACTGCTCTGTTCAAATATGTTATAGTTTTTAATTTTTTTTTCTAATTCTGTAACTGTGTGAGGGAATTTCTTTGTTTATTTTATAGTGAAGTCAGTGAAAGAATAATTGAGGTCAGTACTGAATAATTGTAATGATTTCTAATATGTATTAAAGTTTATTCTGTTTAGAGATCACGTAACGCCTCATGAAAAAGCGAAGCCTAATTTTCTTCGTTGTTGAGGAGGCTTTATTAAAATAAATTCAAGACAAGTGAGATTAAATCCAATTCTCTAGTCTAGATATTTGGACATTTGGAAAAGTAAAACTGAAAGAAAATGGTAAATATTTTTAAATGAAATTAATTTTACGAGCATAATGTAGGATAGAAGTTGACTGGTAATTATTTTCTCCATTCCTCTATAAAGAACTGAGGTGATTCAGATTACAGGGTAAAGATTTGTTCACTTTCTAAGGACATCTTGAATATAGGGTATTTTCTAAGCTGCAGTATATATATATATATATATATATATATATATATATATATATATATATATATATATATATATATATATATATATATATATATATATATATATATATATATATGACAGAATGATAATTGACTCGGTTAACATACATAGTTTTATGAAAAAAATTGAATGACTAGAACCGAGATTTAATTAAAAAGGTTTTAATATAAACACACTACTAGTTTCGGCCTGTAACAGCCTTCTTCAGGTGACATTACAAAAGAAAAAACACTAAACATTGAGGGTTAAAAGACTATGAACAACATAGAAAGTCTTTATACATAATTAGCATGAAAACGTTGTATTTGTATTTGAAGCTGTTCTTTCATTTGTTGCATTGTTGGCAGAGTGCGTACTTGCTGCATCACGTGAACGCCAGTACTTGATTACAGCTGAATGACTATCTGGGAGGTTGTAGCTTAAGTTGTTATTTAGATGAACAGGATTGAAGATGATTTCTCTCGATTCCACAATTTTTCTCTCTATTTCGTCACTGCAACGGAAGATGTTTGTAGATTTTTCCCAGCAGACTTTGTGACTTTGGTTATCATCATTAGGATTAGCCGAGAAAAGGAT